>NC_084620.1:7410774-7710774 GCF_033978795.1 Nerophis ophidion
TGGAATTTTATCCAACATAAAAATAGTCAGTGTTGCCAACAAATGTATGCAACCCCCCAAAAAAATCTATCTCTACATTCTGCAAATTTCATTTAATATTTTTCAAACTTATATAAGACCAAAATAATTTTTATTAAAGTAGAAATTTGCATACTACAAAAAAAAACAAAAAACTGGTACTCTGCAGTTGAGTCAATAAAAAATACCTCTAATGCCCACAGTAAACCACCGGTAAAATTTAAAACAATGTATTTGCTCTGTGCATTAAAGATACCGTATTTCCTTGAATTCCCGCCGGGCGCTAATTAATTTATAACCTCTTCTCACTCCTGCGCTTACCAAAGGCATGCGGTAAAAGTAAGCACGCGCTAATCATATTAAAACCTCTTCTCACTCCGGCACTTACCAAAGGCATGCAGTAAAAATTTGAGTGTGATGTAAGCTTGGACTTTAAATCCTACTGAACAGCTTCTTCCCTTTATGCGATTTCAAATTACCGGTATTGAAATCAGCCTCCTCCATATTGAAAATGATGACAGGGGAAGTGTCACTTGTGACGTCACGAGTTTAACCAGGCGGTAATACTAAGCATGCGCTAATTATTTTGCGAAGCGAGTTTTTGACCCGGCAGTAATTCAAGGCAGGCGCATACTACATGCCCTGCTGCAATTCATGGAAATACGGTTAGTATAATATGAAGATAAATGTTTTTCACATGGCAATATTTTAACTTATATTTATAATAACTGATGAATCAGCTCTTTATTAATTTTTCTGTATTAAATATTGTACTTCCTCATCGCGACGCTTCCTGTTGGTAACCAAATGTGGCTCCTGACCCATTGAGGCGGTTATGCAAATGAAGACGGGTGCTCTCAAATATGAAAACAATTGTACTCGGCTCACTTCATGTGCTTTTTATTTGCTCTCGACATCATCCATCATCGTCATTGTCATCATCAGTGTCCGCACACGGACACACAACGCATGGACGAGCAGCACACACACACACATAGTATATCAATACACACACACACACACCGAGTTGTGATGTGATTGACGGGCCACTATAGGAGCCATCTGTGGAAGATCTTGGACATCTGTGTCCACATACAAGAGGAGGAAGGGATGGAGGAGGTGGCTGACGACCACGTCGCTCCACCTATCGAGTATTCCAAGCGGGAGCGACCGTCACCCCATAAAGGTGCTCGCAGCTCATCTGCTGAGGACTGGGTGGGTGGGTGTATGTTTAAGGGGGAGCTGGGGGGGTATGAATGGTGTGTGTGAGGGTCTGTACTTCACCACAGATGGCTTGAGCGTATGTGTGTGGGCTTGTGTGGCTTTTTCTCCCACAATGGACATTCCACTATGCTACAATGAAGTCGAAGGACATTGTCATCATTGACACACACACACACACATGCGCACACACAGGAAATGAGTCGGAGAGAGGAAGCAAGGAAATGCTATTTCCAGTCAACAGAACACGAGGAGGTCGTCTTACGTTTCAATCGCTGCGAAAGATACGGCAGGAAAGGCGAGGTTTGGATGCTGAGCGGACTTAACATGAGGTATAAGTAAATGCACAATACAATGGGGTCAGTGTCTTCAGAAATACATACATTAAAGGCCTACTGAAAGCCACTACTACCCACCACGCAGTCTGATAGTTTATATATCAATGATGAAATATTAACATTGCAACACATGCCAATTACGGCCTTTTTAGTTTACTAAATTGCAATTTTAAATTTCCCGGGAGTTTTTTCTTGAAAACGCCGCGTAATGATGACGTGTACGCTTGACGTCACGGGCTGTTAGGAAGTATGAGCGCTGCGCACACACACAGCTAAAAGTCGTCTGCTTTAACGGCATAATTACACAGTATTTTGGAGGTCTGTGTTGCTGAATCCTTTGCAATTTGTTCAATTAATATTGGAGAAGTCCGTTCCCTGTACGATCAGTGCCAGAGCTTGGTTCGCATTGCCGGCAGTAAGTCGAACACGTTTCCAGTGAGGGTTGGACTCCGCCAAGGCTGTCCTTTGTCACCGATTCTGTTCATAACTTTTATGGACAGAATTTCTAGGCGCAGTGAAGGCGTTGAGGGGTTCCGGTTTGGTAACCGCAGGATTAGGTCTCTGCTTTTTGCAGATGATGTGGTCCTGATGGCTTCATCTGACCGGGATCTTCAGCTCTCGCTGGATCGGTTCGCAGCCGAGTGTGAAGCGACCGGAATGAGAATCAGCACCTCCAAGTCCGAGTCCATGGTTCTCGCCCGGAAAAGGGTGGAGTGCCATCTCCGGGTTGGGGAGGAGACCCTGCCCCAAGTGGAGGAGTTCAAGTACCTAGGAGTCTTGTTCACGAGTGGGGGAAGAGTGGATCGTGAGATCGACAGGCGGATCGGTGCGGCGTCTTCAGTAATGCGGACGTTGTACCGATCCGTTGTGGTGAAGAAGGAGCTGAGCCGGAAGGCAAAGCTCTCAATTTACCGGTCGATCTACGTTCCCATCCTCACTTATGGTCATGAGCTTTGGGTCATGACCGAAAGGATAAGATCACGGGTACAAGCGGCCGAAATGAGTTTCCTCCGCCGGGTGGCGAGGCTCTCCCTTAGAGATAGGGTGAGAAGCTCTGTCATCCGGGAGGGACTCAAAGTAAAGCCGCTGCTCCTCCACATCAAGAGGAGCCAGATGAGGTGGTTCGGGCATCTGGTCAGGATGCCACCCGAACGCCTCCCTAGGGAGGTGTTTAGGGCACGTCCAGCTGGTAGGAGGCCACGGGGAAGACCCAGGACACGTTGGGAAGACTATGTCTCCCGGCTGGCCTGGGAACGCCTCGGGATCCCCCGGGAAGAGCTAGACGAAGTGGCTGGGGAGAGGGAAGTCTGGGTTTCCCTGCTTAGGCTGTTGCCCCCGCGACCCGACCTCGGATAAGCGGAAGATGATGGATGGATGGATGGATATTGGAGAAGTCAAAGTAGAAAGATGGAGTTGGGAAGCTTTAGCCTTTAGCCACACAAACACACGGTGATTCCTTGTTTAAAATTCACGGAGGTGAAACTTTACTATGGATCACAGCGAACATGGATCCCGACCAAATGTCAACCAGCAGATTTCGGTGAGAAAATTGTGGTAAAAAGTTGCTTCTTACCGGGGATCATGCAGCTGCCGTCGACTCCCCTGAGACACTGCGCGTCAAGACACCCGTGGAGACACACCTCCGACTATCAGGTACTCTTAAACTCACTAAAACACTAGCAACACAATAGAGAGATAAGGGATTTACCAGAATTATCCTAGTAAATGTGTCTAAAAACGTCCCAATGCAATGGCATATTTTTTTTTCTAACTTTTTTTTTTTTTCTAGTCCGTCGCTATCAATATCCTCAAACACAAATCTTTCATCCTCGCTCAAATTAATGGCGAAATTGTCGTTTTCTCGGTCCGAATAGCTGTTTTTGTCGGAGGCTCCCATTAAAAACAAAGTGAATATGTGAGGAGCCATCAACATGTGACGTCATCGTCTGCAACTTCCAGTAGAGGCAAGGCTTTATTATTAGCGACCAAAAGTTGCGAACTTTATCGTGGGTGTTATCTACTAAATCTTTTCAGCAAAAATATGGCAGTATCGCGAAATGATCAAGTATGACACATAGGATGGACCTGCTATCCCCGTTTAAATAAGAAAACCTCATTTCAGTAAGCCTTTAATCGCAGATACAATCACAATATCTAAAGTAAATATCATACTGACTCAAATATACTGTAAGATGCGATTCTCGACTGTCATCAGTGACTAGTCGACTTAAAAAGTTGTGCAACCCCTCACCTCTTAGACATAAGTATTAAGTGTCCTTAACTGAACAATCTAAAAAGGCACATTTGTCAATATAAAAATGTATTAAATAACTATAGTTGCACATTAATTACACATACAAAGTGTAGAAAGTATCCAGCAACAAACGTGTGACCATCATTCAGCTTACTGCGGCGTGACCTTAACCATTAACACTCCACTTCAACTTAAAGACAACTCAATTCCATTCCAGATGGTTAATAACAAACAGGTTAGTGTTTTTCATGTACCATTTTTCTCTGTTTGACTAATTTTACTTGTTTAAACCTTTTTTTTAACATTGCAAAATAATACAAGAACCGTATTTTCCGGACTATAGGGCGCACTTAAAATCCTTTTTTTTCTTCTTCTAAAAACTCGACAGTGCGCTTTATAACCCGGTGCGCCTAATGTAAGGAATAAGTTTGGTTGCGCTTACCCACCTCAAAGTTATTTTATTTGGTACATGGTGTCATGATAAGTGTGACTAGTAGATGGCAGTCCAACATAAGCGATAAGTGTAGGCTGCACTATGATGGTAATCTGACTCAAGTAAACAACACCAACATTTTTTATATTCCATTGAAAATATAAATAAATAAATACATGGGTTGTACTTGTATAGCGCTTTTCTACCTTCAAGGTACTCAAAGCCCTTTGACACTACTTCCACATTTACCCAGTCACACACACATTCACACACTGATGGAGGGAGCTGCCATGCAAGGCGCTCACCAGCACCCATCAGGAGCAAGAGTGAAGTGTCTTGCTCAGGACACAACGAGGTTGGTACTAGGTGGGGATTGAACCAGGGACCTTCGGGTAGCACACGAAACTCTTCCACTGCGCCATAGAACTCACAAATCCATGAAAATGTTTTAGTACGACTTTGGTAAGCTATGAACCCGCAACGCTTGAAGGATTGTCAGCGCCACTAAACATACGAGTATTATTATAGTGTGTGTATAAGGTAAGACCTATTGTCTGGCGTTTCGTTTCGCAATATTATACAAAAGCAATTTTTCTCACCTTCTGGTACCTGCTGATCTGTATTTGGGATCTGCATAAATCCTGAAAAATTGCACCTGTCTGCCTTTGTAGTCCGTGCGGACACCGTAGTTGATAAGCTTCTTCTATTTCTCTATCTTCTTATTATGGGACATTCATCCTCCCCTGTTGCCATTTCTAATATAAAGTAGTGTAAAGTACTTACTTATACCTATCAGTAAACTCGCCATGAAATCGCTAAAACATACCGAGCTAGTGAGTTTAATTACTCACCCAAGGAACTTTAGTTATTAGAGTTACGGTCGGACGGTTTTTCACGAGACACATTTTCGGTGTTGTTGTTTCCAGATGAGGAGATGCTGCTCCGTTATTGATTTGAGTAAAGTATAAATGTCATTAAAACAGTTAGCTCCATCTTTTGACACTACTTCTACTGTTGTCCTTGCACGCTACACTGCTATAACAAAGTTACGGGGAGAACACGCTGCCGAAGGTGAGCCACGTAAATAAGACCGCCCACAAAACGGCACATCTGGAAGCGACTGTCAGAAAGCTGCTTGAAGATGATCTGTAAAACAATCTATGCAACACTTTGACCAAAGAACCACCATTACATGTTATGTCGACCACAAGGAAGTATTTTCAATTTAGAAATAAAATAAAAAGTATGACTCCTTTCACCTCTTAAGGCCCAAGATGTTTGTTTACATGCTTTTTTTTTTCTTTGCTATTTGGGCTTATTGGACCCTAAATAGAATAAAAAAATAATCATCTTTTTATATGATGTACTTAGTTAATAAGTAAGAAACGTGTACTTCATGTTTAGTGACATGCTAATTCTTATTTTTACACTTTTCCCCCCCAAATTCCATTGTATGTTATACTCTTCTGACACCATCAGATGGCAGTATAAGTGTCCACATAAGTGCCATAGGACCCCAATTCAGTAGTGTACACAATTTTGGAAATAAGAGCTAAAAGGTGCTGTCCACGCATGTGGCCAACTAAGCCTTTAGAGCAGGGGTCACCAACCTTTTTGAAGCCAAGAGCTACTTCTTGGGTACTGATTAATGCGAAGGGCTACCAGTTTGATACACATTTAAATAAATTGCCAGAAATAGTCAATTTGCTCAATTTACCTTTAATATATATATATATATTATATATATATAAAAAGGGTATTTCTGTCTGTCATTCCGCGGAATAAATTATGAAAAAAACACTTAATTGAAGGGCTTAAAAGAGGAGAAAACAGGAAAAAAATGAAAAATACATTTTGAAACATAGTTTATCTTCAATTTCGACTCTTTAAAATTCCAAATTCAACGGAAAAAAATGAAGAGAAAAACTAGCAAATTCGATTCTTTTTGATAAAATAAAAAAAAGAATTTATGGAACATCAGTAGTCATTTTTCCTGATTAAGATTATTTTTTGAATTTTGATGACATGTTTTAAATAGGTTAAAATCCAATCCGCACTTTGTTAGAATATATAACAAATTGGACCGAGCTATATTTCCAACAAAGACAAATCACTATTTCCTCTAGATTTTCCAGAACAAACATTTTAAAAGAAATTCAAAAGACTTTGAAATAAGATTTAAATTTGATTCTAAAGATTTTCTATATTTGCCAGAATATTTAATTTGAATTTTAATCATAATAAGTTTGAAGAAATATTTCACAAATATTCTTTGTCGAAAAAACAGAAGCTAAATGAAGAATCGAAATAAAATGTAATTATTATTCTTTACAATAAAAGAGATACTTGAACATCGATTTAAATTGTCAGGAAATTTGCTATCACTTTTACGATCATATTTGTACATATTGTATGTGCTGGTGTTGTTCTATTGTTGTTGTTATTGTTGTATTTGCTGTTGTTGTTTTTGTCTCTCTGTGTAATCCCCCTCTTATCCCCACAATTTCCCCCTCTGTCTTCCTTTTTTTCTCTTTCCATCCTCTCCTGCTCCGGCCCGGCTGCACCAAATGATAATATAAATACATTTAATGAAGTCAAATTCAGGCTTCACGGTGGCAGAGGGGTTAGTGCGTCTGCCTCACAATACGAAGTTCCTGCAGTCCTGGGTTCAAATCCAGGCTCGGGATCTTTCTGTGTGGAGTTTGCATGTTCTCCCCGTGAATGCGTGGGTTCCCTCCGGGTACTCCGACTTCCTCCCACTTCCAAAGACATGCACCTGGGGATAGGTTGATTGGCAACACTAAATTTGGCCCTAGTGTGTGAATGTGAGTGTGAATGTTGTCTGTCTATCTGTGTTGGCCCTGCGATGAGGTGGCGACTTGTCCAGGGTGTACACCGCCTTCCGCCCGATAGCAGCTGAGATAGGCGCCAGCGCCCCCCGCGATCCCAAAAGGGAATAAGCGGTAGAAATGTATGGATGGAAAGTCAAATTCAAATAAGGCAACAATCAATCAATCAATCAATCAATGTTTACTTATATAGCCCTAAATCACTAGTGTCTCAAAGGGCTGCACAAACCACCACGACATCCTCGGTAGGCCCACATAAGGGCAAGGAAAACTCACACCCAGTGGGACATCGGTGACAATAATGACTATGAGAACCTTAGAGAGGAGGAAAGCAATGGATGTCGAGCGGGTCTAACATGATACTGTGAGAGTTCAATCCACAATGGATACAACACTATAGCCTTTAAATAGACTCCCTTTTTAGACCAGTTGATCTGCCGTTTCTTTTCTTTTTCTTCTATGTCCCACTCTCCCTTGTGGAGGGGGTCCGGTCCGATCCGGTGGCCATGTACTGCTTGCCTGTGTATCGGCTGGGGACATCTCTGCGCTGCTGATCCGCCTCCGCTTGTGATGGTTTCCTGCTGGCTCCGCTGTGAACGGGACTCTCGCTGCTGTGTTGGATCCGTTTTGGACTGGACTCTCACGACTGTGTTGAATCCTACACTTCTCTTTTGTAAACTAAATCTGAACAGCCAATATGGGCATCTACATCAACTATATGATTTGCCTGAGAAGCTGGACAGGACAAAAAAAATAAATAAATAAATAAATAAATAAATAAATAAAATAAATTGTCAGGAAAGAAGTGGAAGGAATTTAAAAGGTAAAAAGGTACAGTATATGTGTTTAAAAATCCTAAAATCATTTTTAAGGTTGTATTTTTTCTGAAAGTTGTAAGAAGCAAAGTTAAAAAAAATAAATGAATTTATTTAAACAAGTGAAGACCAAGTCTTTAAAATATTTTCTTGGATTTTCAAATTCTATTTGAGTTTTGTCTGTCTTAGAATTAAAAATCTTACGAAAAGCGAGACCAGCTTGCTAGTAAATAAATAAAATGTAAAAAAACAGAAGCAGCTCACTGGTAAGTGCTGCTATTTGAGCTATTTTTAGAACAGGCCAGCGGGCGACTCATCTGGTCCTTACGGGCTACCTGGGGCCCGCGGGCACCGCGTTGGTGACCCCTGCTTTAGAGGGATGCGCCCTATAATCCAGTACACTTTATATATGAAAAAATAGACCATTCATTGGCTGTGCGCCCTATGGTCCGGAAGATACAGAATGTACGATTCCTGGTGATAATGTATCAGGATCAATATCAGTATTGGCCAAAGCTCAGGGCTCCCATACATCATATCTGAAGCGAAAAAGTTGTAAGGGAACATATTTTGCACTGCAAACTCAAGAGAGGGGTTTCTAATCTTGTGGTACTGTAAATACATGAGTGGACCAACATTTTCGAAACACCTCTTAGTGTGATAAAAAGAAAACACACGCGCGCACACACACACACACACACACACACACACACACACACACACACACACACACACACACACACACACACACACACTGGGGAGCCTTATCACGGGTGGGATCTACTGTGGTTTTGCAGGATGGGAGTAGGGGGGCAAGTGGGGCGTGCTCGCCTCACGACCTCCAACCTAAACATGGACACGCTTGGTGAGCGACGTGAACACCACCACACCCACACCCACACAGATCATTGCACAACTTGCACAAAAACACCTGGAGCATCTTTCTTACACAAAGTTGCGTTAATACACGTCTCACAACAATGCAAACACACCTGAAAATACACACACAGAGACTTGTGAGCCAATCAGTGTTTCTGCTTATGCGGCACAAACTATTGGAGCAGTGAGCGCACACTCAGCAGCCACCATCTTTCACACACTCACTCACATGCACACACACACACACACGCACACACACAACACAACACAAAAAGCAACATGCAAGTTGTCTTTCTCTATTGTCCTATAAAAACACACGCGCTTCATTCAAGAGTGCAAAACAATTATATAAAATTGTGTGTGTGTGCGTGTGTGTGTGTGTGTGCACACGGAGGACCCTCCATTTTTCAAACAGGCGGACGTCAGGAGACGCCTACACGTGCCAGCAGAATGAAAGCAAGGTGAATGAAATTATTTCATTACATTTTTCTTCTTTTATGCTAGAGGGCCACAGCTTTGATTGATTGATTGAAACTTTTATTAGTAGATTGCACAGTTCAGTACATATTCCGTACAATTGACCACTAAATGGTAACACCCGAATAAGTTTTTCAACGTGTTTAAGTCGGGGTCCACGTTAATCAATTCATGGTACAAATATATACTATCAGCATAATACAGTCATCACACAAGTTAATCATCATAGTATGTACATTGAATTATTTACATTATTTACAATCCGGGGGGTGGGATGAGGAGCTTTGGTTGATATCAGAACTTCAGTCATCAACAATTGCATCAACAGAGAAATGTGGACATTGAAACAGTGTAGGTCTTATTTAGTAGGATATGTACAGCCAGCAGAGAACATAGTGAGTTCAGATAGCATAAGAACAAGTATATACATTAGAAGTACATTTGAGTTGTTTATAATCTGGGGAGAGGGGATGTGAATGGAGGAGGGTATTAGTAAAGTGTTGAAGTTGCCTGGAGGTGTTGTTTTAGAGCGGTTTTGAAGGAATATAGAGATGCTCTTACTTTTATACCTGTTGGGAGTGCATTCCACATTGATGTGGCATAGAAAGAGAATGAGTTAAGACCTTTGTTAGATCGAAATCTGGGTTTAACGTGGTTTGTGGAGCTCCCCCTGGTGTTGTGGTTATGGCGGTCATTTACGTTAAGGAAGTAGTTTGACATGTACTTCGGGATCAAGGAGGTGTAGCGGATTTTATAGACCAGGCTCAGTGCAAGTTGTTTTACTCTGTCCTCCACCCTGAGCCAGCCCACTTTGGAGAAGTGGGTTGGATTGAGGTGTGATCTGGGGTGGAGGTCTAAAAGTAACCGGACTAGCTTATTCTGGGATGTTTGGAGTCTAGATTTGAGGGTTTTGGAGGTGCTGGTGTACCAGGAGGTGCAAGCGTAATCGAAGAAGGGTTGAATGAGAGTTCCCGCTAGGATCCTCAAGGTGTTTTTGTTGACCAGAGAGGAGATTCTGTAGAGGAATCTCGTTCTTTGGTTGACCTTTTTGATCACCTTGGTTGCCATTTGTGTGAGTGTGTGTGTGTGCGTGTGTGTGATGCACAAAGGTGAGGATTTGAAAAGTGAGATGCAACAGATGGCTAATGGAACACTTTCTGTGTCGTATATACAGTAATGTATAGTACAGTACATATACAGTAGAGAACACTATTTCCTGCCTTCCATAGTGCATGACATCACATGTAGTACAAAAGGACGACAATAAAGAGAAAAATACTTCGTATGCAAATACAATAGTTATTTTACGAAAAAGTACAGAATCTTAAAGGCCTACTGAAACCCACTACTACCCACCACGCAGTCTGATAGTTTATATATCAATGATGAAATATTAACATTGCAACACATGCCAATACGGCCTTTTTAGTTTACTAAATTGCAGTTTTAAATTTCCCGGGAGTTTCGTCTTGAAAACGTCTTGTAAGGCTGTTTTGGTAACACTTAATGTGTGACTCAAATGAGAGAGTTTGGTTGAAGATAATAATACCCAGATTCTTTACTGAGTCACTTTGTGTCATTGTTTGCTTGTCAAATGTTAAGATGGTATTATTAAATAGGTGTCGGTGTCTAGCAGGACCGATAATCAACATTTCCGTTTTGTTGGCATTATGCTGCAAAAAGTTGTTGGACATCCATTGTTTAATTTAATTCAGACACGCCTCCAGGTGACTATAATCTGGAGTGTTGGTCAGCTTTAGGGGCATGTAGAGTTGGGTGTCATCAGCATAACAGTGAAAGCTAACATCGTATTTGCGTATGTTGTCACCTAGCGGCAGCATGTAGATGCTGAAGAGTGCAGGGCCAAGAACCGAACCCTGTGGAACTCCACACGTGACCTTAAAGGCCTACTGAAACCCACTACTACCCACCACGCAGTCTTATAGTTTATATATCAATGATGAAATATTAACATTGCAACACATGCCAATACGGCCTTTTTAGTTTACTAAATTGCAGTTTTAAATTTCCCGGGAGTTTCGTCTTGAAAACGTCTTGTAATGATGACGTGTACGCAAGACGTCACGGGTTTTTAGGAAGTATGAGCGCTACGCACACACACAGCTAAAAGTCGTCTGCTTTTCCGGCATAATTACACAGTATTTTGGAGATCTGTGTTGCTGAATCTTTTGCAATTTGTTCAATTAATATTGGAGAAGTCAAAGTAGAAAGATGGAGTTGGGAAGCTTTAGCCACACAAACACACGGTGATTCCTTGTTTAAAATTCCTGGAGGTGAAAATTTACTATGGATCACAGCGGTCAAGCAAACATGAAACACGACGGAATGTCAACCAGCAGGTTTCGGTGAGAAAATTGTGGTTAAAAAGCTGAGCTTGTACCGTCCATAGCTGCCGTCGACTCCCCTGAGACACTGCGCGTCAAGACACCCGTGGACGTACACTTCCGACTATCAGTTACTGTTAAACTCACTAAAACACTAGCAACACAATAGAAATATAAGAAATTTCCCAGAATTATCCTACTAAATGTGTCTAAAAACATTGGAATCCGTCCCAATGCAATCGCGTTTTTTTTTCCACTTTTTTTTTTTTAGTCCGTCGCTATCAATATCCTCAAACACGAATCTTTCATCCTCGCTCAAATTAATGGGGAAATTGTCATTTTCTCGGTGCGAATAGCACTTTTTGTTGGAGGCTCCCATTATAAACAATGTGAATATGAGGAGCCATCAACATGTGACATCATCGTCTGCTACTTCCGGTAGAGGCAGGGCTTTTCTCTTAGCCCCGAAAGTTGCAAACTTTATCGTGGATGTTCTCTACTAAATCCTTTCAACAAAAACATGGCAATATTGCGAAATGATCAAGTATGACACATAGAATGGACCTGCTATCCCCGTTTAAATAAGAAAATCTCATTTCAGTAAGCCTTTAATACAATATTGTGTGAGTTCAGTTGCAATGTAATTATGTTAGAATAGCTTAAATAGAGCTGCGTATGCCTTCATGGAAATGAAATTTCCAACAGCAGCAAGACAGTATACAGTATATAATACAGTAGGAGCAAAAGTAACAAAGCACGAAGAGTAAAAATGGAGAGAAATAAAAATAGAACAAAAACTGCAATATATATATAATTTTTCTGAGTAAAAACAAATTGTGATAAAATATACATTATGATAACTTTTAATTATTTGTCCTAATATCTCACAACTAAGCGTTTTCCCACTATTGTTGTACTTTATTCACATAAAATGTACTTATCTAAGTGACAACAAACTCCCTTCTTGTCTCTCATGGACACACACCTGTTGTTGTTGACTTTGGACTAGCGACTGCACGACATTTAGACTGCAGAATAGAGACACGTGGCAGACTAACACACACACATGCATCCAAAAAAATATACGCCACACACACATACCCCACCCCCAATCCAACGCCCTTGACGCGAATCTCGTATGGGTGATGGACGGATGGGCAGCGCCTGAAGAGCTGCAGCCTGACACTGTGGCCCCCACTCCCTCCCCTCTGTTGTAAGTCTCGAGATGGTTGTTGTGATATGTAGATGTGCTTTGCTGTGAAGGTTTTTTCCCACTCCAGACTGGGGTCCCTGAAGGAGCCCAGTCTAGATTGTATTTTTTTATCAATCAATCAATCAATCAATGTTTACTTATATAGCCCTAAATCACTAGTGTCTCAAAGGGCTGCACAAACCACCACGACATCCTCGGTAGGCCCACATAAGGGCAAGGAAAACTCACACCCAGTGGGACGTCTGTGACAATAATGATTATGAGAACCTTAGAGAGGAGGAAAGCAATGGATGTCGAGCGGGTCTAACATGATACTGTGAAAGTTCAATCCACAATGGATCCAACACAGTCGCGAGAGTCCAGTCCAAAGCGGGTCCAACTCAGCAGCGAGAGTCCCGTTCACAGCGGAGCCAGCAGGAAACCATCCCAAGCGGAGGCGGCTCAGCAGCGCAGAGATGTCGAGGCGGATCAGCAGCGCAGAGATGTCCCCAGCCGATACACAGGCAAGCAGTACATGGCCATCGGATTGGACCGGACCCCCTCCACAGGGGAGAGTGGGACATAGAAGAAAAAGAAAAGAAACAGCAGATCAACTGGTCTAAAAAGGGAGTCTATTTAAAGGCTACAGTATACAAATGAGTTTTAAGGTGAGACTTAAATGCTTCTACTGAGGTGGCATCTCGAACTGTTACCGGGAGGGCATTCCAGAGTACTGGAGCCAGAACGGAAAACGCTCTATAGCCCGCAGACTTTTTTTGGGCTTTCAGAATCACTAACAAGCCGGAGTCCTTTGAACGCAGATTTCTTGCCGGGACATATGGTACAATACAATCGGCAAGATAGGATGGAGCTAGACCGTGTAGTATTTTATACGTAAGTAGTAAAACCTTAAAGTCACATCTTAAGTGCACAGGAAGCCAGTGCAGGTGAGCCAGTACAGGCGTAATGTGATCAAACTTTCTTGTTCTTGTCAAAAGTCTAGCAGCCGCATTTTGTACCAACTGTAATCTTTTAATGCTAGACATGGGGAGACCCGAAAATAATACGTTACAGTAGTCGAGGCGAGACGTAACAAACTCATCCTTGACCTTTTTCCCATCTTTTACGGAGCGCCATCAGCGTTCCTGTTCTGTAATCCTGTACAACGTTCGTTTGTCTAATCTTGAACGGGTTTATGCTGAAAACAAAGTTCCCTTGTACTTGTGCAATGACAATAAAGACTTACCTACCTTCCTCCCATAGATAATAATAATAATGGATTAGATTTATATCGCGCTTTTCTATTATTGGATACTCAAATCGCTCACAGAGAAGTGGGAACCCATCATTCAATCACATCTGGTGGTGGTAAGCTACATCTGTAGCCACAGCTGCCCTGGGGTAGACTGACGGAAGCGTGCCTACCTATCATTCATTCACCAGTGTGAGCGGCACTGGGGGCAAGGCTGAAGTGTCCTGCCCAAGGACACAACGGCAGCGATTTGGATGTCAATAGGCGGGGAGCGAACCTGCAACCCTCAGGTTTCTGGCACGGCCGCTCTACCCACTACACCAGTGGTTCTCAAATGGGGGTAAGCGTACCCCTGGGGGTACTTGAAGGTATGCCAAGGGGTACGTGAGATTTTTTTTTTTTAAATATTCTAAAAATAGAAACAATTAAAAAAATCCTTTATAAATATATTTATTGAATAATACTTCAACAAAATATGAATGTAAGTTCATAAACTGTGAAAAGGAAATGCAACAATGCAATATTCAGTGTTGACAGCTAGATTTTTTGTGGACATGTTCCATAAATATTGATGTTAAAGATTTCTTGTTTTGTGAAGAAATGTTTAGAATTAAGTTCATGAATCCAGATGGATCTCTATTACAATCCCCAAAGAGAGAACTTAGAGTTGATGATTACTTCTATGTGTAGAAATATTTATTTATAATTGAATCACTTGTTTATTTTTCAACAAGTTTTTAGTTATTTTTGTATCTTTTTTTCCAAATAGTTCAAGAAAGACCACGACAAATGAGCAATATTTTGCACTGTTAAACAATTTAATAAATCAGAAACTGTTGACATAGTGCTGTATTTTACTTCTTTATCTCTTTTTTTCAACCAAAAATGCTTTGCTCTGATTAGGGGGTACTTGAATTAAAAAAATGTTCACAGGGGGTACATCACTGAAAAAAGGTTGAGAACCACTGCACTACGCCATCCATCCACCCATCCATTTTCTACCGCTTATTATGCCGTCCCTAAATTTCTTCAGTTTACCCACATTATTAGGCTTTAATTCACATTAAATTGAAATGATTTGTTGCAAAATTATGACTCCATTTTCACACTTTACTATTGCACTGGCTTCACGGTGGCAGAGGGGTTAGTGCGTCTGCCTCACAATACGAAGTTCCTGCAGTCCTGGGTTCAAATCCAGGCTCGGGATCGTTCTGTGTGGAGTTTGCATGTTCTCCCCGTGAATGCGTGGGTTCCCTCCGGGTACTCCGGCTTCCTCCCACTTCCAAAGACATGCACCTGGGGATAGGTTGATTGGCAACACTAAATGGGCCCTAGTGTGTGAATGTGAGTGTGAATGTTGTCCGTCTATCTGTGTTGGCCCTGCGATGAGGTGGCGACTTGTCCAGGGTGTACCCTGCCTTCCGCCCGATTGTAGCTGAGATAGGCGCCAGCGCCCCCCCAAAAGGGAATAAGCGGTAGAAAATGTATGGATGGATGGATTCTGAGAATGTATGGGCGGCAAGGTAAGATGATAGAAGATGGTAGGGAGGGTATCACGAAACCTAAAGGTTCCTGGTACAATTCCAGCTTCCTCCATTCGTTGAGTCCTTGGGCTACGCACTTTACCCACTTTGCTCCCAGTGCCGCTCACACTTCGCAGGGCCAACACAGATAGACAGACAACATTCACACTCACATTCACACACTAGGGCCAATTTAGTGTTGCCAATCAACCTATCCCCAGGTGCATGTCTTTGGAGGTGGGAGGAAGCCGGAGTACCCGGAGGGAACCCGCACATTCACGGGGAGAACATGCAAACTCCACACAGTATTGATATATAAATGTGGAGTGAATGAATGATTGATTTCTAAAAAGACGCTTCATACATCTAAACTATTTTTGATAGTTGCATATATTGCATATATTTGATAGTTGCACAAACAAAGTATTCAAGGTACAAGAGTATTAGAAAGTATGCAGTAACAAGTGTGTCCGCATCATTCCATTTACTGTATCATGAGCTTAACAATAACCACTCCGCTTCAACTTAAAGATGGCATAAGTCCGTTCCAGAGTTAATAATAAATAGGTTAGTGTTTTTAATACCTAATATTGTTCTGTTTGACTAATATCACTTGATCAAAACTTTTCTAACATTCCACACTCAAAATGAATAAAAATCTCTAAGATTCCTGCTGTTAGTGTAATGGATCAATATCTATCAACCAATACTGAAGTATTTTATTGGTATCGTATCAGAAGTAAAAAAGTTGTGTAACCCTACTTCATTCACATTACATTAATTTGTTCTAATATTAAATGATTTGCCCTTTCTACTCTCCGAACACAATGATAACTCACAGATTGTTCCATATCTAACATACTGTATTGAAGTGTGGGTCATGCCTGTTTAATGCATGTTTAATTCCAATCTTCCTTCTGCAGACAAGAGCGGAAGGAATCATTACCGGAAATGCATACAGGGAACCCACAAACCCAATATTCAAACAATTAAATGTATTAAAATGTCATGAACTGACAAGAGCACAATATTCTAAAAATCCTATACAAAGCACATGCAACAATTCTACCAAACAATGTTCAAATCTGATCTGTAAAAAGAGAAAATAATTATAATCTGAAAGGAACTGAGATCTTTATCAATCAATCAATCAATCAATGTTTATTTATATAGCCCCAAATCACAAATGTCTCAAAGGACTGCACAAATCATTACGACTACAACATCCTCGGAAGAACCCACAAAAGGGCAAGGAAAACTCACACCCAGTGGGCAGAGAGAATTCACATCCAGTGGGACGCCAGTGACAATGCTGACTATGAGAAACCTTGGAGAGGACCTCAGATGTGGGCAACCCCCCCCCTCTAGGGGACCGAAAGCAATGGATGTCGAGCGGGTCTAACATGATACTGTGAAAGTTCAATCCATAGTGGCTCCAACATAGCCGCGAGAGTTCAGTTCAAGCGGATCCAAGATAGCAGCGACAGTCCTGTCCACAGGAAACCATCTCAAGCGGATCAGCAGCGTAGAGATGTCCCCAACAGATACAGGCGAGCGGTCCATCCTGGGTCCCGACGAGCGGTCCATCCTGGGTCTCGACTCTGGACAGCCAGTACTTCATCCATGGTCATCGGACCGGACCCCCTCCACAAGGGAGGGGGGACATAGGAGAAAGAAAAGAAGCGGCAGATCAACTGGTCTAAAAAGGAGGTCTATTTAAAGGCTAGAGTATAGAGATGAGTTTTAAGGTGAGACTTAAATGCTTCTACTGAGGTGGCATCTCGAACTGTTACCGGCAGGGCATTCCAGAGTACTGGAGCCCGAACGGAAAACGCTCTATAGCCCGCAGACTTTTTTTGGGCTCTAGGAATCACTAATAAGCCGGAGTCTTTTGAACGCAGATTTCTTGCCGGGACATACGGTACAATACAATCGGCAAGATAGGCTGGAGCTAGACCGTGTAGTATTTTATACGTAAGTAGTAAAACCTTAAAGTCACATCTTAAGTGCACAGGAAGCCAGTATAGGTGAGCCAGTACAGGCGTAATGTGATCAAACTTTCTTGTTCTTGTCGAAAGTCTAGCAGCCGCATTTTGTACCAACTGTAATCTTTTAATGCTAGACATGGGGAGACCCGAAAATAATACGTTACAGTAATCGAGACGTGACGTAACAAACGCATGGATAATCATCTCGGCGTCTTTAGTGGACAAAATGGAGCGAATTTTAGCGATATTACGGAGATGAAAGAAGGCCGTTTTAGTAACGCTTTTAATGTGTGACTCAAAGGAGAGAGTTGGGTCAAAGATAATACCCAGATTTTTTACAGAGTCACCTTGTTTTATTATTTGGTTGTCAAATGTTAAAGTTGTATTATTAAATAGAGGTCTGTGTCTAGCAGGACCGATAATCAGCATTTCCGTTTTTTTGGCATTAAGTTGCAAAAAGTTAGCGGACATCCATGGTTTAATTTCATTAAGACACGCTTCCAACTGACTACAGTCCGGAGTGTTGGTCAGCTTTAGGGGCATGTAGAGTTGGGTGTCATCAGCATAACAGTGAAAGCTAATACCGTATTTGCGTATGACGTCACCCAGCGGCAGCATGTAGATGCTGAAGAGTACAGGGCCAAGGACCGAACCCTGGGGAACTCCACACGTTACCTTAACATAGTCCGAGGTCACACTGTTATGGGAGACGCACTGCATCCTATCAGTAAGATAATAAATATACATTTATATTTCTACTGATCTTTAATAAATATACATTTAGAACAGTGATAATGGAAATAAGTATGTCAATCAGAGATGTTAGTTTATGGAACAAACTTGATAGTGGAAAAAAACAATGTGCATCTCTTTCTGTATTAAAAAAAAATATGTTAAAATCATGATAATGAAAAGATATGACCGAGTTGAAATATTTCTTCATTATTGGTTTAATTGTAAAATGAATATATGGCTTTGTAGTCACCAACATTGAAAGTCATTTATTGTATTCATGAAAATAGGGGGCAGATATTATCTTTCTGCTCCTTTTCATTCATCCACCCATCTATTTTCCATCACTTGTCCCTCTCTGAACAGTATGTTCATGTTATGATTTAATTTACAGTGTGATACTATTACTACTTTGTACATCAAGACACCAGAAAAACTTTTCATACAATTGGAGGCAAAGTGCATTCCGCTGACCAGTGACAATGCGCAGCATGACAGAGAGTCTACATGCAGCATAGTGTTCACCTACATATACAAGCTCTTATATAATGGGCCACATTAAACGAGTGCGCGCACGCACGCACGAACGAACACACACACACACACACACACACACCACAGTCCCATTCACTCTGGTGATTGAGGTCAAAGGATGTGAGGGAAAAAAGGGAGTTGGCGCACAAAGAGTCAACCGTCAGGCGTGATTTGAGCTTTATGAAAGCAAAGATGTGCACTTTTTCCACGTTTGCTTTGGCCCGTCAACCCCTCCGTGTTTCACCTCAAGCCCCGCCCTTTCCTTTCTTCTCCGTGTGTGGCGAGGCGTGGGCTGTTTTTTTGTAATTCCGGCCACAAAACACAGGTGTCGAAGAAAAGCCATGGAAAATGTGCGCGGCGTGCTCCGCAATGTGTTCAAATATTATCCTAAGCCCAAGGATATCCAACGTTCTCCTCCCTCCCAAGGGCTTTCTTCTTCTTCTTCTTCCTGCTATGAGCACAGTAGCAGGTGTGGGCCGGTTGCCGTGGCGACCGTCTGAACAACACAACCATGCCAGGTATCGATACAACAGTTTGCTCTTTGATGACGCTTCAAAGTGACAACTGCCGGCCATCTTTCAGTCAAAAGCAGCATTATAGTGTTACATATTTCATTTAGCAGTCAGTGCAAAGGAGTGTGTTGAATGTCACCATCATCTGTCTCACTCAGCCTAAACGCTACGCTCTGTCGTCACCACTTAGCATTCCTGCGGCCCCTCGAGAGAGAGAAGGTCAAAGTGCGCTCCAAGTGAAGAAACAGGTACTTTGCAAATCGGGAATTATTATATATATGTAATAGTTAATCACAATATAAAATGAGTTGAAGTGTTCCCTCGCTATACTTCACTTTAAGTATTATTGAGTACATTGAGATTTGAGTACCTATTGAAGTTTTATGATAAACTTAAGTAGGTTTTATAGTGTATGTAGTGCTTTAAAGGCCTACTGAAACCCACTACTACCCACCACGCAGTCTGATAGTTTATATATCAATGATGAAATATTAACATTGCAACACATGCCAATACGGCCTTTTTAGTTGACTAAATTGCAATTTTAAATTTCCCGGGAGTTTCGTCTTGAAAACGTCGTGTAATGATGACGTGTACGCAAGACGTGACGGGTTTTTAGGAAGTATGAGCGCTGCACACACACACAGCTAAAAGTCGTTTGCTTTAACCGCATAATTACACAGTATTTTGGACATCTGTGTTGCTGAATCTTTTGCAATTTGTTCAATTAATATTGGAGAAGTCAAAGTAGAAAGATGGAGTTGGGAAGCTTTGGCCTTTGGTCACACAAACAAACTGTGATTCCTTGTTTAAAATTCCTGGAGGTGAAACTTTACTATGGATCAGAGCGCGGTCAAGCGAACATGAAACACGACGGAATGTCAACCAGCAGTTTTCGGTGAGATAATTGTGGTTAAAAAGTCGCTTCTTACTGGAGAAAAGCTGAGCTTGTGCCGTCCATAGCTGCCGTCGACTCCCCTGAGACACTAGCCTCAAGACACCCGTGGAGACACCCCTCCGACTATCAGGTACTATTTAACTCACTAAAACACTAGCAACACAATAGAAAGATAAGATATTTCCCAGAATTATTCTAGTAAATGTGTCTAAAAACATTTGAATCCGTCCCAATGCAATCACGTTTTTTTTTTCACTTTTTTTTTTTTTTTCCTAGTCCTTCGCTATAAATATCCTCAAACATGAATCTTTCATCCTCGCTCAAATTAATGGGGAAATTGTCGTTTTCTTGGTCCAAATAGCTCTTTTTGTTGGAGGCTCCCATTAAAAACAATGTGAATATGTTAGGAGTGTTATGTCTAATCTAAGTTTAAAGTTTCACCAAAGGGAATTTTAAACAAGGAATCACCGTGTGTTTGTGCGGCTAAAGGCTAAAGCTTCCCAACTCCATTTTTCTACTTTGACTCCTCCATTATTAATTGAACAAATTGCAAAAGATTCAGCAACACAAATCTCCAAAATACTGTGTAATTATGCCGTTGAAGTAGACGACTTTTAGCTGTGTGTGTGTGCAGCGCTCATATTTCCTAACAGTCCGTGACGTCACGCGTACACGTCATCATTACGCGACGTTTTCAAGAAAAAAGTCCCGGGAAATTTAAAATTGCAATTTAGTAAACTAAAAAGGCCGTATTGGCATGTGTTGCAATGTTAATATTTCATCATTGATATATAAACTATCAGACTGCGTGGTCGGTAGTAGTGGGTTTCAGTAGGCCTTTAAAATATAGTATAAACACGGTGGACAATAGAAAAATATGAAATAAAAGAAAACAGCATCAGAATCATGAGAGAAACTGGAGGAAATTGCGAACACAAGCACACGCACACACACTTGTGTTAAAAAAAAAAAAAGTGGTTAACTATGGAACCATTTGATTAGTGTGTCTCCTCCTGTCACTGCATGGCGGGACCACAGCGAGCGACTTCCCCCAGAGCGGCGACCACAGACGGCTAGAGGCCCGAAGGCGTCTACCGCAGAGAGCCCACACTCGCGCACCACTAATGTTCATGCTAACAAGCACACTCTGTTTCTCATTGCGAGGGAACACACACACACACAATGTGTTTGTATGCAAATACGTGCTGCATTCTAGATGAATGGAAGACTGTGGATGCTGAAGAAGGAGCTGTGGTTATCAGCTTGGTTACTAGCGTGGTTAGGTGTGTCTGTCTATCTGTGTGGAGCCTGTCAGCTCCATGTCAGAGCTGACATTTTATCAGGAACTAATGAGGCCAGTCTGTAAATCAGAGCAACGTGATGGCAAACACAATCATGGCGGACGACTCCCAGAGACAGAATAGCAACACGCACGCACACACGCACACACACACAACACAAAATTAATTCAACCTAAAAGGAAGCAAGCTGGCCAATAATTAGAAAATGTTTCCTGCATGGTGAAGCTGTAGTAAAATGGGACGGCGTGGCGCAGTGGGAGAGTGGCCGTGCGCAACCCGAGGGTCCCTGGTTCAAATCCCACCTAGTACCAACTTGGTCACGTCCGTTGTGTCCTGGGTAAGACACTTCACCCTTGCTCCTGATGGGTGCTGGTTGGCGCCTTGCATGGCAGCTCCCTCCGTCAGTGTGTGAATGTGTGTGTGAATGGGTAAATGAGGAAGTAGTGTCAAAGCGCTTTGAGTACCTTGAAGGCAGAAAAGCCATTTTATTTATTTATTTAGTTGTCCCGTCCAAAGGCAAAACCCAGTAACTCAATTTTGGTCAAAACTGAGCTGATAATAATTTTGGAGTTCCTAGGTGATATGCTTTACATTAGTGTATGCCAGGGCTAGGGAACCTATGGCTCTAGAGCAGGGGTGGGCATTACGTCGATCGCGATCGACTGGTCGATCTTGGAGGGTGAGTCAGTCGATCTCAAGCCAGGCATTAAAAAATAGACATAAAAATGAGCAATCATCAATCATACCAAGACTTCACTTTCGTCAGTTGTTTGACGTTCTCGGCACCCGAGGATCTTGTGAGATGACGCTGGCTGCTGCGAGCTCATACTTAAGAAAAAAATCACTAACAGGGCGGACGCAGAGAAACACATTTTATTTCTAGAGACTCCGTACCTACCGTCAAAACTCTAAAGACCGACTGCACAGTTCCTGTCTTCACCATAAAAGACCTGTTTCATCCTGCCTGTGCTAACAAAATAAGAGTCTCAGAAAGCTAGCAAGCTACGGAGTTTGATGCCAATGCATTTCTCCCCCGCCCTCAGCGACCGCTTTCTCACTTGCTTGCCCACCCGCACACTCACTGACGTCACTCACCTGCTGCCAGACATTAAAGGGCCACACACATATGCTACTCTCATAACAAAGTGTTTAAAAACGAGTATGCAAGTTGGACAAAGGAGATGCCAAATCCAACCACTTTCATGTGGTATTGGACAGAAAGGAGGACTTTTTTTTTTTTCCTCCATTTGAAAATGCGGACGTTATCAGCACCACTGTCTAATTCCAATCAATGCAAGTCATCAGAATCAAATACACCAACTTATATTCTTGTCTTCATGAAGAAAGGAATCTATGTGTGTTAAACATGCTTGTATTATCATTAAACACCATTAACTTGTTAACAAAAATGTCTCTTTTATAAATAAATAAATATAAATTATAAATAGGAATGAGGTAGATCTCCTCGACTTGGTCAATTGAAAAGTAGCTCAACTGCAGAAAAAGTGTGAGCGCCAGATGTGGTTCTTTTGATGACTGCACCTGGCTCTCAGATAAATCTTAGCTGACATTGCTTAACATGGTAAATAATGAATATTTCTGCTGGCAATCACAGTGTCAAAAATAACGTTCAAAATATAAAACATTCTCATTTTAATCCTTCTACCACACCTGTTCAAGAAGTCGCACTAATGGTTAGAAGTATTTAATTTTTTGCTGGTTAGCTTCAGAATAACAATGTTATTAAAAAGAATAAGAAACGTATTACAAATGTTGGTGTTACTTAAAAATGCACGCATTTAGTTGTATTCAGTCTTAAAAAAAATATTATATTTGGCTTGTATGGCTCTCTCATCCAAAAAGGTTCCCGACCCCTGGTGTATGCGATATTGTAATTTGTTCCGTAAGTAAGCTGTTACGCGCATGGCAGGACCTAGCAACTACCACATAACCGCGTAGATACAACAGAAAAACCTAGTATCTCAAGGGACCAATCGAAGCTTCTTTGTCAGTCGCCGTATTGTCTTTAATGAGACATTTGCACGAATGGGGGCCGACGGTCAACCTGATTATGTGATATTATGGCACGAGGGGATATTTGGAAGATTGGCCCAGGACGTTGCAAGCACCTTCATTAAATGTATTGTTTTTGATTCTTCCCCTTGCGTACTCTTTTGGGCAGATAACTGTGGAGGTCAAAATAAAAACTGGACGCTGTACACGCCTCTTGCCCAATGTGCAAACGCAGAATGGGGCCCACCCGAGATTGTGATAAAATATCTGGAGAAGGGGCACACGTTCATGAGAGCAGATTCAATCCATGGCTCAATCGGCAAGAAAATGAAAGCTCAATAAAACATCTATACGTTTGGTGACTTTGTGGATCTTTCTAAGACAGCATCAAGATAGATTGTTTTTTCTTTGTTTTCTCAAAATCAGCTAGAAGTGAGTTACTAGGTTTTGCTTTGGACGGGAGAGTTGGGGTAGAGAGTCAATACCAATTGGCCACAATATAAGATGCACTCTCACAATTTAATCAGATTCAATATAAAAATTCTGCAACGTAATAAACTAGATGAGACGATTCCCGAAGGAATTGCGAGTGAATGCTCCAATGCTGAAGTTGAACTGAAATGCTGATCGAATGTAGTATGAATGTAAGAATAGTTTGAATGTTGAATAGTTTGAATTTCCAGGAAAAATTTGGTTTCGAACTTGGGAAAATGTTGGTTTGAATGTCCAAAATGAGTGGAATTTGTTGACGTTGAAATGGTTTGTATAGTGTGGAAAAATGTGTAAATAGTGGAAGTTAGAAAAATGGCCAATTCATTTTGAAAGGGGAAAAGGCCCCTAAAAATTGGGAATTCTTGGAAATCTGAGAATTCATGAACAGGCGGTATATATTGAACTTGAAATGGTTTAAATTAGATGAAAAATGTAGGAGTTCTGAAATTTTGTAAAATGTACCATTCATTTTAATGGGAATTTCATAAAAATATGGGAATTCCAGGAAAAGAGGGAGTTTTTTTGAAAATGGTAAAATAAATGAATGTTGTGAATGGTTGAAGATGGATTTTTTTTTCAAGACAGTTGAGAAATGCTGAAGTTATAACATTTTTAATTAAGAAATGGTACTGATTGTTGTACTTGTACTTGTATAGTGCTTTTCTACCCCTTTTTAAGGAGCCCAAAGCGCTTTGACAGTATTTCCACATTCCAGGACCCATCAGGAGCAAGGGTGAAGTGTTTTGCTCAAGGACACATATGTTATAGTTATTTGAATGACTCTTACCATAATATGTTACATTAACATACCAGGCACGTTCTCCGTTGGTTATTTATGCCTCATATAATGTACACTTATTCAGCCTGTTGTTCACTATTCTTTATTTATTTTAAATTGCCTTTCAAATGTCTATTCTTGGTGTTAGGTTGTATCAAATAAATTTCCCCCAAAAATGCGACTTATACTCCAGTGCGACTTATATGTTTTTTTTTCCTTCTTTATTACGCATTAGTATTAGGGAATTCCTGGAATTTCGGGAAAACCGGGATTTTTTCCAGTTTAAAAAACACCTTCTTTTTTGTGTCCTGACTAAGAGAAATGTTTTGACAGTAGAATGGTTAAAGTGGGTTGAAAAATGCGGAAGGAGTCGTCGACAGAAAAATTGTGAAAATATCTGGGGATGTCCATGGCGAGTAAAATATGTTGAAGGTGGAATGGTTTAAATCGGTTGAAAAATGTGGAAATGGTGGAAGTTTGAATGGGAAAAATGTTCTGGAAAACCTGGAATACCGGGAAATCTGAGAATTTTTGAAATTTGTCCAGGTAAATCCCGCGATTCCAGAATAGACTGAACAGTTTGAAATTAGAACGGTTTAAATCGGATGAAAAATGTGGAAGGTAAAGTGTGCCAAAATCTGGAGAAGAAGAAGAAGAAGAAGAAGAAGAAGAAGAAAGAAAACCATATGTGTGAATGCTTAGGAGAATTCACACAATTAATTTTACTATTATAATCAGCAATGGGTCAATCAATACTGAAGCGTGGATGCATTATGAAACACAAGGCGTGATACTGTGTCCATTGTGTGTCACTTTAAGAAAAAACATGTGGCCACTGTAAAGCAGCAAACTGTTTGTTAGGAAGCCTCTTTCCTTTAACAAGTGAATTCTGCAAATCCGTCAACATGATGGATTTAAATGTAACAAAAAAAAGGCAAACAATCAAAAGTTTTGTAATATTTACATTTCATCACGACAAATAAGGTGAGTATTCTTTTTTCCCCCCCTGTTTACTATTTGACTCATTGACAAGCGTTGCACGTTTTATTTTCTAACTAAAAAAATATTTTGGAGGTCAATTGTAGTGACATTTTTAATCCAGCAGATGGTGCCATTATAAAACACCAACACTGTATCAATGCCGTGTCAATACAGCCAATGAGTGTGCCAAACACTCACTGAGTGTTTATCCATCACTAATAATAATGGTTAGTTTTCTTTACACTATATTTGTGACTTTGCAATAAAGAATTCATTACTAAAATTCTCAGAGGGTATACACCCATGAGGGGCTCAATAAAGTTATGTTTAATCTAATTTATGTATTTTTTTTATTCAGGATAGTGCTGTAAATGGGCCAGATTATTGCATGGTTGCCAACTTCCACCTGGAGTGATCCATAGCAGTGTGAGTGGCACTGGGAGCAAAGTGTCTTACCCAAAGACACAAAGGCAGTGACTAGAATGGTGGATTTGTACAAGGATTCCTAAATTTTTTTTTTCGAATCCAAACCACCTAATCTAATTGTCCCTCATAATTTGGTAATTTCATTCAAATTATCAAAATATTACAAACATTACTTTTTTCTCTCATAATTTTGATATTTTGTTTTATAATTTCATTGGCATTAAAAAATCTTATTCATGACGAAAGTTTCCCAGAGCTAATATTTGTTCTTTTAAATGATTTATTGATTGAACATATTGAGCATCGTGACAAAAGTCACAAATTGGTGCTATCGGTATATTGGTTAAACTGTCCTAAAAAACCGTCCTCGTTAATTTGAGTTGAGTGCGGTATCATATGTATAATTATTTCACCTTTCTGCCATGTGTCCGTCTGTCGTCTATCAGTACGCTTTCCGCTAATTTGTAACTCGATTCTGCTCAGATTGAACACCCTCTCTCTCGACTGACAAGACCTAGCAGGTGGCAGCACCCGGTCATACCCACTGTGCAGCAATCTGCACCCTCCTGTAACCCAAGCCCCACATGGCAAACACAGATGCAGAGACGAGATGGCTAAATGTCCCCCTCCTACCCAACTAGCCAACGAGCAAGGCGGGCGGAGCAGTGTTTTTAGAAAAAATACTGTTTTGTAGCAAACTGTCGACGAGCAAACAGAACTAAAGCTCACATCCGACTGACCACCTTTTCAACAGGTTAGAAAAGACAATAATGTTTGTAAGACGGCGAGAAACTAAGCCTTGTTGAACACACCGGAACTTATTTGGAACTTATGTGGGCTATGCGACACATTTTACACCAAAATAGACCCTGCTTGGACTTAAGGTGTAAATGTTTATACATTTTAAGCAAATAAATGACGTACATTCAAGCAAAACAGTTAAAAATGGTCCTGGATGACATTCTGACAGTCCAATTGCATTTGTGTCAAAAAAAAAACTTTTTTTAAAGTAAATTAATAAATGATAAATGGGTTGTACTTGTATAGCGCTTTTCTACCTTCAAGGTACTCAAAGCGCTTTGACACTACTTCCACATTCACACACACACATTCACACACTGATGGAGGGAGCTGCCATGCAAGGCGCCAACCAGCACCCATCAGGAGCAAGGGTGAAGTGTCTTGCTCAGGACACAACGGACGTGACGAGGTTGGTACTAGGTGGGATTTGAACCAGTGACCCTCGGGTTGCGCACGGCCACTTTTCCACTGCGCCACGCCGTCCCTAAGTACCTTTTTTTTAAATGTCAGCAAACAGCGGCAATTTTTTTATTATTACTAAACAACTTTTTTAATCAATGCACACAAGTTAAAAGTAAAATTTTAATGTCGAAGTTGTGCATTCATTAGAAAAAAAGAATGACAGTCATGGCAAGAAAAAAAATCTTTGTTTATTTCAACTATTTTACCTAAAATACTCATCGAGTCTAAGAAATAGTTTTTTCTTTCATCAGATTACATGATTGATATATTACTCAAAAACCTCAAGAACCTGAATGACTCACTCAATACCATGAACCTAAATTCAGAGTCATCGTAACAGTTTATAAACAAACAAAAAAAAACAGTGAGAACAAGAATTGGATTTTGTGCAACAGGTGTATTTTTTCTGTAAAAATCTTATTCCTCGTTTTTAATAAAAAATATATATACTGCATTCAGGCGGTAGGTGGGGTACAACCTGGACAAGTCGCCACCTCATCGCAGGGCCAACACAGATAGACAGACAACATTCACACACTAGGACCCATTTAGTGTTGCCAATCAACTTATCCCCAGGTGCATGTCTTTGGAAGTGGGAGGAAGCCGGAGTAGCTGAGATACATATTCGGTCCTCTCCAAGGTTTCTCATAGTCATCATTGTCACCGTCACCAACGTCCCACTGGGGTGAGTTTTTCCTTGCCCTTATTTCGGCTCTACTGAGGATGTCGTTGTGGTTTGTGCAGCCCTTTGAGACACTTGTGATTTTGGGCTATATAAATAAACATTGATTGATTGATTGATTGTTTCATCAGTCGTTTTACTGCTGCGTTACAGACTCGTTTGGAAATAATTAAGATTGGTAAATAAACATTTACAACAAATTTAATAAATAAATGATAAATGGGTTGTACTTGTATAGCGCTTTTCTACCTTCAAGGTACTCAAAGCGCTTTGACACTACTTCCACATTTACCCATTCACACACTGATTCACACACTGATGGAGGGAGCTGCCATGCAAGGCGCCAACCAGCACCAATCAGGAGCAAGGGTGAAGTGTCTTGCTCAGGACACAACGGACGTGACGAGGTTGGTACTAGGTGGGATTTGAACCAGTGACCCTCGGGTTGCGCACGGCCACTCTCCCACTGCGCCACGTGTGTAAATAACTCATTTCATAATGTATATATCTGCCGCTCATAGTTCGGTGTGGCTAATATACGTAGAAAAAGTGTTTCTAAAGTTTGCTGGGTGCGGCTCTATAGTCGGGAAAAGACATAGTTTGCATAGGCAATTGTGTTTGATTATTTTATTTTTTACTAACAGGTTGATGAATAAAGAAAAAAATACTTTTGAATATCTTGTTGCATGCACAGATAATATTAAAGTTGGAAGACACGCAACGGGGTCCTCAAAAAAATCGATTCACATGCAAATCGCGATTTTATTTAATCAGATTCTAAATCGATACATCATTTTGAGAAGGTTTTATTATAATTTTTGTCAAAATTTGAAGAACAAATTGCATTTAGCCAAAAGGTATGCTACTGACACATGAAATCCCACCTTTGATGAGCCAAATCAAATGAAGCAGAGGGCCACATCTGACCCCCGGGTTTTGAGTTTGACACCTTGGCATTGGAGTCTCTCTTTATATTTCCATGAATTGAGCGAAATAAACCAAATGATAGTTGTTCTAAGGGGTTTACCGTTGCTGTCTGTCAGAGTGCCATGGGTTCTCGTAGAATGTGTGGCACGTAGGGCGTCTGCAAACACTGGCCAAACACATGCGTGTGAGTCAGAGTAGGAATATGTGATATATTTGGCTGTAACACACGGTCGTGTTTAACAAAAAAAAACAACAAAGCCGCGGCAAAACATGGGGTTGGAGTGGTGGAATGTGGAAGAGGAAAAGGTTGTTCATTTTTGGAAATCACAGCCAAGCGATCAACGGCGCTATAACCAGCCGTCATCCTTAAGAGTCAGCGGTATTTTGGTTCCGCGAGGAGGACGAGGTCGGCTTCTCCAAACACCTTGTAATTATCCACATCCGGGCTTTGGACGAGACAAGGGAAGACGCTCGCTTGCATAGGACAGACGCGCTGATTAGCCAGCATCCCAAAAATGACAGACAGCCATATTATGGGCCAGACTGCAGTAAATGTGGTTCAACATCGAGTGTCTATTTAGGAGGCTTGGAAGTCTGATCCAGATTCTCAGGCCTTCTTAGCTTCACGGTCAACGCCCATGTGAGGACATCACGTGGTCGCAGAGTGGACTCCATAATTACGCCAACAATTATCAGGTCGCTAAAATGTTGCCAAGTGTAGTTTAGGATCGCTATATGGTCAGTTGTTGCTTTTCTGCAGCATACGATGCAAACAGCTTGACCTTTAGGTTCCTCGTGGTGAAGGCAGGCACAGAATATTGTGTTCAGAATCCATAGATGCATTGATCCGTGGGAGCAAAGTATTGTGGTGGCAATGCAGTAAAAGTTGGTAAAAGTGGATGTAGAAAACTAGGATTAGATATTGCTATGGAAGTTCGGTAGTATGTTTTAAATATTGAACAACTGTTGACATCTGAACGACAGACTAGTGAAGAGTCAATGGAGTGAGGTTCCCTCAGCTGGCACATTTAGCGCGTATATTTTGTTTTGACAAGGAATGCTTCTTTGTATTCAATCAATCAATCAATCAATCAATCAATCAATGTTTATTTATATAGCCCTAAACCACGAGTGTCTCAAAGGGCTACACAAGCCACAAAGACATCCTCGGCTCGGATCCCAACGTTGAGTGCTTCTTTAAAAGTGGTACCTAACCTACAGTTTTTCGGGATACGAGCTGTCTCTTAGCTAATTGTTATGCTTTAGCTTATGAGGCTTAAAGGGGAACATTATCACCAGACCTATGTAAGCGTCAATATATACCTTGATGTTGCAGAAAAAAGACCTTAAATTGTTTTAACCGATTTCCAAACTCTAAATGGGTGAATTTTGGCGAATTAAACGCCTTTCTATTTATCGCTCTCGGAGCGATGACGTCAGAACGTGACGTCACATTGGTAATAAAGCTGCCATTTTCTCAAACACATTACAAACACTGGGTCTCAGCTCTGTTATTTTCCGTTTTTTCGACTATTTTCTGGAACCTTGGAGACATCATGCCTCGTCGGTGTGTTGTCTGAGGGTGTAACAACACTAACAGGGAGGGATTCAAGTTGTACCACTGGCCCAAAGATGCGAAAGTGGCAAGAAATTGGACGAAATTTGTTCAAAATACGAGGGTGTGTGAGAAGGCCGACGAAATGGTCAGTCGTTTGTTCCTCACACTTTACCCACGAAAGCTATGCTACTACAGAGATGGCAAGATTGTATGGATAATCTGCGACACTCAAAGCAGATGCATTTCCAACGATAAAGTCAAAGAAATCTGCCGCCAGACCCCCATCGAATGTGCCGGAGTGTCTGCACATTTTACCGGCGATGCTAAGGCAAACATGGCACAGAGATGTATGGATAACCTGCAGATGCATTTCCAACGATAAAGTCAACTAAATCACAAAGGTGAGTTTTGTTGATGTTGTTGACTTATGTGCTAATCAGACATATTTGGTTACGGCATGACTGCCAGCTAATCGATGCTAACATGTTATTTAGGCTAGCTGTATGTACATTTGAAACTGTATTTACATCCAGCGTTTCCCTCCACCCACATTTAATGCCAAACAAACACCAATCGATGGACTTAAGTTGATCCAGTGTCACAAGATGCGAAACTCCCGATCGTTGGTCTGCACATTTTACCGGCGATGCTAAGGCAAACATGGCCGAATAGCGTCAATAGCTATTCGCTCAATAGCTTCAGTTTCTGCTTCAATTTCGTTTTCGCTATCTGCCTCCATACTCCAACCATCTGTTTCAATACATGCGTAATCTGTTGAATCGCTTAAGCCGCTGAAATCAGAGTCTGAATCCGAGCTAACGTCGCTATATCTTGCTGTGCTATCCGTATTGGCATCACTGGATGACATCACAGGAAAATGGACGATGGCTTCACAGATAGCGAAAATCAGGCACTTTAAAGCTTTTTTTAGGGATATTCCGGGATGGGTAACATTTTGAAAAAACTTCAAAGAATAAAATAAGCAGCTGGGAACTGATTTTTATTGGTTTTAGCCCTTCTGAAATTGTGATAATGTTCTCCTTTAAAAGCCTCTCCACAGATAGTTGGCTTAGCGAATGTTATGGTGAATCCTATAAAGGACAACCAAAACATCCGGTGTTACTTGCTAGCATTAACTAGATATGGACATAACTTTGTTTTTCCATGGATGGAAAGGAAGAAAGTGAGTTTGAAGAAAAAAATTGGATGCTATTCATTGAATTAAAGAAATAATCAAAAACATGACAGAGCGTGTAGCTAACTAACCTGGTGAAACAGTTGGAGTGTAACACTGCTAGTCAGTGCCAGACCGATCGATTGATTGAAACTCTTAATAGTAAAAAAAAAAAAGTCTGCGGGCTATAGAGCGTTTTCCGTTCGGGCTCCAGTAGTCTGGAATGCCCTCCCGGTAACAGTTCAAGATGCTACCTCAGTAGAAGCATTTAAGTCTCACCTTAAAACTCATCTGTATACTCTAGCCTTTAAATAGACCTCCTTTTTAGACCAGTTGATCTGCCGCTTCTTTTCTTTCTCCCATGTCCCCCCCTCCCTTGTGGAGGGGGTCCGGTCCGATGACCATGGATGAAGTACTGGCTGTCCAGAGTCGAGACCCAGGATGGACCGCTCGTCGGGACCCAGGATGGACCGCTCGCCTGTATCGGTTGGGGACATCTCTACGCTGCTGATCCGCTTGAGATGGTTTCCTGTGGACGGGACTCTCGCTGCTGTCTTGGAGCCACTATGGATTGAACTTTCACAGTATCATGTTAGACCCGCTCGACATCCATTGCTTTCGGTCCCCTAGAGGGGGGGGGGGTTGCCCACATCTGAGGTCCTCTCCAAGGTTTCTCATAGTCAGCATTGTCACTGGCGTCCCACTGGATGTGAATTCTCCCTGCCCACTGGGTGTGAGTTTTCCTTGCCCTTTTGTGGGTTCTTCCGAGGATGTTGTAGTCGTAATGATTTGTGCAGTCCTTTGAGACATTTGTGATTTGGGGCTATATAAATAAACATTGATTGATTGATTGATTGATTGATAGATTGCACAGTTCAGTACATATTTTCGTACAATTGACCAGTAAATGGTAACACCCGAATACGTTTTTCAAATTGTTTAAGTCGGGGTCCACTGGAGCAGAATGAGTCAATACTGACAGCTAAGGATGTTAAAATAATAAACGGTGGACATTTATCCAAGAAAATATGTAGAAGCTGCGAATGGTGTGTATGACGACAAAGCAGCTGGAAGGAGGTATCGAGAAGTCCACTCTCCAAGGTAAAAGCTGTACATTATTATTGTATTACTTCACAAAACTACTGTACTTGAACTATCATATACTATCATATTTTATCATATTGTTTTTATACAATATTTATTTTCTAAAAGTTAGTTTTTCTTTGTCAAAAGCATGTCACATGTTAAAACTGTGCTGTTTGGGGGGGGGGGGGGGGGTCATTGATTGATTGAACAGATTTTAATTAATTTCAGTGGACGACGTTGATTTAAGATACCAGTGTTTTTAATTAAGAGCTCAGCCATAGAACCAACTGAGCTCTTAAATTGAGGCACTGCTGTACTAGTATTTTCTGCACAGTGCTTAGGTTTTCCTCTGTGACACTGTTGTGTAGTGGACGGGATAAACCGGCGTATGGGTGGCTACTTTTGCTGGTTTTTTGGAACCCTTTACGTTTTGCAACACCTGATTGCCTGTCAAGTAACTACACTTTAAGTCGGGTGTCTGGTTTTATCCGGCCTGCGGGATTAGTTTGTTAAGTATAAAAAATGAGTCTAAATTTTTTTAATGAAAGAAACTGCTGTTCTAAATGTGTCCACTGGATGTCACAATAGCAATTATTTGTAAATGTTGCTACATATGTAAAAAAAAAAATAAACCACATGATTTTAGTGCACCAGTCGAGGAAAATGAGCAAACTACAGAAATAACATACTGTAACTTGATTTTGGTATTACTTTTTTTATCTTGATAGATTAAAAATCAACACCAATGAGTTGACAGATGGACATTAGCACATAATTTATTCAGAAATTATAAATAACGACAAATAAATATATAATACTATTAATGCATACTTGCCAACCTTGAGACCTCTGATTTCGGGAGGTGGAGGGTAGGGGGACGTGATTAAGAGGGATGGCGTACAATTCACCGAGTATTTTATATATATATATATATATATATATGTATTTCATTATATATATTAATAAAATAAATAGTTGAATTTCCGACGGCACCTATCAAATACACAGTAATAAAAACACAGTTGTTCTACTAACTGTACGGTGCTTGCTGGTTAGTAAAAAAACAACAACAACACTTACCTTTCACTATTTGAGTACTGTTACCTTTGTTCTGTCATTCGCGTATTGGCGAGCGATCCACAAATCCGGGAACATCCTTCACGGATTTGTTGTAGACATTCGCAAATGAGAACGAGATGTTGCTTCCAGTTATCAGCGTAGCCATCTTTGTCTCAACATAAGATACACCATCAGGTCTCCATTTTGCGAGGTGGGCCATAAGACTGGGTTAATTGTGAACAATGCTGCGCTGCGGACGCTTTGTGCTTCGCTGACTGACCGTTCATGACTAATTATATCCGTTCACCGTGTTTAACGGAGAAGTCTGTTCTACAAAATTTACAGGCAACATACCCCTTCCCTTTTGAACTCTCCTGAATAAACTAAAATTCTTGTTTCCAATCGTTCTGGAACTTGCAAGCGTATGTCTTCATTTTGCTCGTCAACGGTGTAATATATTGGGTTGGAGTCAATAACCAGGCGACGTGATGAAGTTACATCTCTTTACTGTGGGCTTCAGAAAATACTCCCCAATGCATATGTTCCTTGACTGCACTTAAATGTAGACTATATTTACATTCTATTCTATGTACAGTAGATGGCAGTATTGTCCTGTTTAAGAGGGTCACAACATTGAGTCAGGTTCTCATGGAGCTGGAGTGGGCCTGAATTTCGGGAGAAAATTTGTCCCGGGTGGTTTTCGGGAGAGGCGCTGAATTTCGGGAGTCTCCCGGAAAATCCGGGAGGGTTGGGAAATATGTTAATGTATGTGTATATGTAAGTATAAAAAAAACCCCAGCAACATTATGATTTGTACATTTTCAGAATATGCTTTTTCTATTTTTAAACAAAGAAAACAATCTGAAGTTTTCTGTATTTTTAAGTTATCGTGCTGTGGTTTTTACCAGTCCGGCCCACTTGGGAGTAGATTTTTCTCCATGTGGCCCCCGATCTAAAATGAGTTTGATACCCCTGCTTTAAGTGAATAGTGGACAGTATTACTAAAAAGGGGAGAATCCTCAAAATAACCAGTATGGAGGTTTTATGTCAGTTTAGATTAGCCCTTCTTTTTGGCTATTTTGTGAGCTCGTGTATTTCAATGATTGGTTTAGCTCAGAGTTTGTTTATAAATAAAGGGAAGTGTTGCCTACTTCAAATGCCATCAATGAAACATTTATTATAATTAATCATTAATAGTAGATACTTTGTTTGGACTTCACCTTTTAGTCTTCCCTCATGTCTTGTCTACTTGGCAAAGAAAGTATACGTGTTTCAGGCCATAAGAAGAGAAAATCATTAACTCCTGCGGTCATCCTTGTGTCTCTGGGAACTTATGAAGCATTTGTTGTTTTTTTGGTTGTAGAATGTCCCAACTGACGCCCTGTGGGAAATCATTCACTCCGCACTTGCCGCGCCAGCTGTCTCGCGAGGGCTCATTTTGTCTCTCCGACTGGCCGCTCATGCGCTCTCCCCTCTTATGTCCTTTCCGACGCCGGGCTAAATGACCGACTTAGTTTCATCCTGGAAGCGTGTCGTCAGCACTCCTTTGAGGACGTCGCTTCCTCGCGTGTGTTTATTTGACAGCTCCAAAATCACAGGGCCCGTTTGCTTTCCGTCGTCTCCGCCAACGCTTCACTCAGCACTCGTGCGGCCGTGGCGCTCTCTGGCCAGCCGCTTCTTTGACTGCACCTCCTCGGAGGATTTCGCCTTGTGGTTTATTTAACTTAATTACTATGCCAGGAGAGGAGATGAGTGACACCTCACTTGACGGCAGTCTTTCTGCCTATTCTTCCTGCCTTTATGGGAGCAGTCATCCCATGAAAGCCGTCAAAACACCTGTGGGTCCTGAGACCTGACGTACGCAATCAACAACAGATTTGTCAACAGATGCACACGCACAAAACCAGGTGTCTAATTATGAGAGCCGACACATTTTTGTAGGGAGGGCGTTGAGGCCTATCACATAAAAACAAAGAGCTGGTCCCCTTACTCGTCACTCGTGCACCTAATACAGATACAGGCTGACATTTCTTTCCACTATCTGTCAGGCCTTAAAGTGAGGAGGATCACACAAGGGAACCGCATTCTTCACACAGATGGCTGGAAGAATGATGACATTCCCCCCTTCGTCATGCCTGCAGCCTGGCCTCAGCGCAGGATGACACGATGGCACCCAAGAGACTCGGATCAGGTGAGTCCTGGCAGATTTATTCGCCGCGTGCGTCACCAATAGCCGCACGCTTGCCGACTTTCTGGGCTTTTGGTTGCCCAGGAAACGTCTCTTGCGTAGGCCTTGTCTGGTCACTATCAGGAATAGAGTTGGGACGGTTCGCAAAATCCACGGTTTTGGAGTGCACTACAATTTTGTGACGCATTTTTCAGTTTGGTTCGGTTCACGTTGTTGTTAATAACACCTCAGAGAACACCATATGTCCCGATAATCCAGGGGTGTCAGACGGATCAGGCCTGCGAACAGGTTTTATCCGGCCCGCGGGATGAGTTTGCTCGGTATAAAAATTAACCAGAATTTTTTTAATGAAAGAAACTACTGTTCTAAATGTGTCCACTGGATGTCGCAATATCAATTCTTTGTATCCTTGTAGATCAGTGGTTCTCAAATGGGGGGGAATAAAAATATTCTAAAAATAACAATTCAAAAATCCTTTATAAATATATTTATTGAATAATACTTCAACAAAATATGAACGTAAGTTCATAAACTGTGAAAAGAAATGCAACAATGCAATATTCAGTGTTGACAGCTAGATTTTTTGTGGACATGTTCCATAAATATTGATGTTAAAGATTTCTTTTTTTGTGAAGAAATGTTTAGAATTAAGTTATGAATCCAGATGGATCTCTATTACAATCCCCAAAGAGGGCACTTTAAGTTGATGATTACTTCTATGTGTAGAAATCTTTACTTATAATTGAATCACTTGTTTATTTTTCAACAAGTTTGTAGTTATTTTTATATCTTTTTTTCCAAATAGTTCAATAAGGACCACTACAAATAAGCAATATTTTGCACTGTTATACAATTTAATAAATCAGAAATGACAGTGCGGTTTAGCTCGGTTGGTAGAGTGGCCGTGCCAGCAACTTGAGGGTTGCAGGTTCGATTCCCGCCTCCGCCATCCTAGTCACTGCCGTTGTGTCCTTGGGCAAGACACTTTACCCACCTCCTCCCAGTGCCACCCACACTGGTTTGAATGTAACTTAGATATTGGGTTTCACTATGTAAAGCGCTTTGAGTCACTAGAGAAAAAGCGCTATATAAATATAATTCAATTCAATTCAATTCAATTTATTTTCCTTATTTATCTCTTTTTTTTCAACCAAAAATGCTTTGCTCTGATTAGTGGGTACTTGAATTAAAAAAATGCTCATAGTGGGTACATCACTGAAAAAAGGTTGAGAACCACTGTCGTAGATGATGCTACACATTTACAAAATAAAGCACATGATGTTAGCGCATCAGTCGAGGAAAATGAGCAAACTACATAAATAGCGTACTGTAATTTGATTTTGATAAAAGAAAATGTTTATCTTGATAGACTGAAAATGAACGCCAATGAGTTGACTGATGAACATTATCACAAAATGTATTAAGAAAAAATAAATAACGACAAATAAACATAAACAATACTAATAACCGCGACATATAAGTGTAAAAAAAACCAATAACTTAATGATTTGTTCATTTTCAGAATGTGCTTGCTCTATTTCTAATCTAAGAAAACAATCTGAAGTTGTCTTTATTTTTAAGTTATTGTGCCGTGATTTTACCAGTTGGGATTTTGCCTACTTGGGAGTAGATTTTTATCCATGTGGCCCCTGAACTAAAAGGAGTTTGACACCTCTACAAAAATATCTTATGAAAACAAAAGTTGAAAATGTCTCCCAAAGCTCTGACCCTTGAACTAAATGTAAAAACATTTATATATATTGTTACAATACATCATTGGGCAATGTCATCCAGTATTTCAAGTCAAATCACAATAATGTAACACAACATGTAGCAATAACTGCTTTAAGTTTAAATGATTTTAAGTAAAAGTAAGCACACACAAGGAAGCATGAGTCATAATTATTATAATAAGTATACTATTTGAAGCTGTCATGCTTATTATTCACTTAGCAATTAAGATGTTTAAGACGCTTTAATCTAGGAGTGCAACGATTATTCGATCAATTTGTAGGCCTAAAATCTATATCGAGAAAGTATATTGCACCCTCTTGCAATAAAGATATACATATCACAATATATTATGTGGCAAATAAATTACAATAGAAATATTACAAAACAGGTTGAAAAGGATCCTCGTTTATTACCATTTTCACTATTATTACTGTACCTAATAATTTCCTGGTAAAAGTTGGTTACTTTCTCTTCGAACATAGTTATATCTGCACTTCCGTTAAAATGCAACAATAACTCATTCTTCTGTTGTTTAAATACTTGACATTAGTTTTGGGCAAAACTACAAATTTGGATATCAATCCAGTACTATGTACTGTAAATTCAGGACTAAGCTTTGAACCCGCTGGCTTAAAAAACAGTGCGGCTAATTTATGGATTTTTTTTCACTAACTGCCATAATGTTTTCCATCCATCCATCCATTTTCTTTACCGCTTGTCCCTCTCGGGGTCGTGATAGAGCTGGAGCTAACAAGTTTACGAGCGTCTGTGTTTGTGTTACTATGAATTGATTAACGTGGACCCCGACTTAAACAAGTTGAAAAACTTATTGGAGTGTTACCATTTAGTGGTACGGAATATGTACTGTACTGTGCAATCTACTAATACAAGTTTCAATCAATCAATCAATCAATTAAACCTTACAATTACATTCTCTTTGTATTGTTACTGTTTCACAAAATAAGTAAACATTTACAAAATCTTTCTGTGTTGATAACTCATTTCACAACACATATCTGCGGCTAATATATGGACACACATTTTTTTCCTGAGAAAATTTGGTGGGTGCGGCTATTATTCCGGTGCACTCTATAGACTGAAAAATACGGTAGTTACAGGGCCATTTCAATAATTAAACTTTTGACCACAAAAGCAATTTGACAATATCAATTAGTACTTAATTATTTCAATAAACAAAAATTATTTCAATAAACAAAAATTGATTGATTAACGTGGACCCCGACTTAAGTTGAAAAACTTATTGGGGTGTTACCATTTAGTGGTACGGAATATGTACTGTACTGTGCAATCTACTAATACAAGTTTCAATCAATCAATCAATTAAACCTTACAATTACATTCTCTTTGTATTGTTACTGTTTCACAAATAAGTAAACGTTTGCAAAATCTTTCTGTGTTGATAACTCATTTCACAACACATATCTGCGGCTAATATATGGACACACATTTTTTTCCTGAGAAAATTTGGTGGGTGCGGCTATTATTCCGGTGCACTCTATAGACTGAAAAATACGGTAGTTACAGGGCCATTTCAATAATTAAACTTTTGACCACAAAAGCAATTTGACAATATCAATTAGTACTTAATTATTTCAATAAACAAAAATTATTTCAATAAACAAAAATTGATTGATTAACGTGGACCCCGACTTAAGTTGAAAAACTTATTGGGGTGTTACCATTTAGTGGTACGGAATATGTACTGTACTGTGCAATCTACTAATACAAGTTTCAATCAATCAATCAATCAATTAAACCTTACAATTACATTCTCTTTGTATTGTTACTGTTTCACAAATAAGTAAATGTTTACAAAATCTTTCTGTGTTGATAACTCATTTCACAACACATATCTGCGGCTAATATATGGACACACATTTTTTCCCTGAGAAAATTTGGTGGGTGCGGCTATTATTCCGGTGCACTCTATAGACTGAAAAATACGGTAGTTACAGGGCCATTTCAATAATTAAACTTTTACCACAAAAGCAATTTGACAATATCAATTAGTACTTAATTATTTCAATAAACAGAAAGTAAGTAAACAAAAGCAAAAACAACTATTGGCTCTTTTTTCCTGAGTTTGTAAACAATAACAAAAACAACAAACTATTTTCCGCTTATTAAAAATATTTGTATCGACCTGCCCACCCCATTAATGTTTAAGAGCTCTAGCTTAATGGTTAGTTATGCTTTTTTTTGTATTCTCTGTTGTGTAATGTAGCATGTTTAGCTATTCCTTGTCCTCTAACCCTCCAGTGATAATATAACTTGTAATAAACACTGTCTATTTGCTGCCAAGGAGGCAAAGATTAGTGATTAGAAGTTGCACTGTTAAGAGACATTAGCCACTACATTGCGTTGAGGATGCCTTAGTTTGCTAGTCGCTGTCAAATTTGCGGGACACATCTAGAATGTGTCATCAATCAATCAATCAATCAATGTTTACTTATATAGCCCTAAATCACTAGTGTCTCAAAGGGCTGCACAAACCACCACGACATCCTCGGTAGGCCCACATAAGGGCAAGGAAAACTCACACCCAGTGGGTCATCGGTGACGATAATGACCCAGTGGGACGTCGGTGACAATGATGACTATGAGAACCTTAGAGAGGAGGAAAGCAATGGATGTCGAGCGGGTCTAACATGATACTGTGAAAGTTCAATCCACAATCAACATGCATTATCACGATATGATGATATTAAAAACTCTATCTTAAGCCAAATATATATCATTTATATCGCATATCGTCTGTACACACAATCTTACACATTGGATGAGAAAAAAGTTTTGATTTGTATCATGTTGCTTCGATACATCGTTCAATGAATGCAACTAATTTAAATGTATAAAATTCAGACCACATGGCGTGCCTGGAGGTTTAAATACACGGACATAGTTTCAGCACGACCCTCTGAAATATAGCGGGTCGTGCAGAAACTATGTCCGGTGATCGGTGAGGTGGCAAACAACGTAGAGTGTTTTAAATTTTTAGTAACTCACATGATGTCGTTGATGTGGATTTACAGTGGGGCAAAAAAGCATTTAGTCAGCCACCGATTGTGCAAGTTCTCCCACTTAGAACGAGGACAGAGGTCTGTAATTTTCATCATAGGTACACTTCAACTGTGAGAGACAGAATGTGAAAACAAAATCCGGGAATTCACGTTGTAGGATTTTTAAATAAGTTATTTGTAAATTATGGTGGAAAATCAGTATTTGGTCAACCATTCAAAGCTCTCACTGATGGAAGGAGGTTTTGGCTCAAAATCTCACGATACATGGCCCCATTCATTCTTTCCATAACACGGATCAATCGTCCTGTCCCCTTAGCAGAAAAACAGCCCCAAAGCATGATGTTCCCACCCCCATGCTTCACAGTAGGTTTGGTGTTCTTGGGATGCAACTCAGTATTCTTCTTCCTCCAAACACGACGAGTTGAGTTTATACCAAAAAGTTATATTTTGGTTTCATCTGACCACATGACATTCTCCCAATCCTCTGCTGTATCATCCATGTATCCAGTTTGGTATAAACTCAAATCGTCGTGTTTGGAGGAAGACGAATACTCAGTTGCATCCCAAGAACACCATACCTACTGTGAAGCATGGGGGGTGGAAACATCATGCTTTGGGGCTGTTTTTCTGCTAAGGGGACAGGACGATTGATCCGTGTTAAGGAAAGAATGAATGGGGCCATGTATCGTGAGATTTTGAGCCAAAACCTCCTTCCCTCAGTGAGATCTCTGAATGGTTGACCCAATACTTATTTTCCACCATAATTTACAAATAAATTCTTTAAATTTCCTACAATGTGAATTCCTGGAGTTTTTTTGCACATTCTGTCTCTCACAGTTGAAGTGTACCTATGATGAAAATTACAGACCTCTGTCATCATTTTAAGTGGGAGAACTTGCACAATCGGTGGCTGACTAAATACTTTTTTTTGCCCCAATGTATATGGCAACCAAAAAATGTGCTGTATATTTTTTAAATGATTTTTCCCCAAAATGCATTGAGACTATAAAACATGTTTTATCGGAGTATTCGATGAATCGAACAAACTAATCGATAGTTTACTCGACTACTAAAATAATTGATAAGCGCAGCCCTACTATCCCTGGTTGCATCCTCAACAACAGCAGTCTGCTGGCTAGCAATAGCACTGCGTTTTTCCGTGCTTTCACTTGGCTTTTGGATCATAAGAAGTAACATTTGTAAAAAAAAGTCATATTAAAGTTAAAAGCTAACGTTAAAGTCCCAACCATAGTCACACAGACACTAGGTGTGGTGAAATTATCCTCTGCATTTGACCCATCCCCATGTTCACCCCCTGGGAGGTGAAGGGAGCAGTGAGCAGCAGCCGTGGTCGCGCTCAGGAATCATTTGGTGATTTATACCCCAATTCCAACCCTTAATGAAGGGAGGCAATGGGTCCTATTTTTATCGTCTTTGGTATGACTTGGCCAGGGTTTGAACTCACAACCTTCCAGTTTCAGGGCGGATACTCAAACCACAACGCCACTGAGCAGTTTTAATATAATATAAGAGAACTATTTGACTGTTTGGAGTAAGAGATGTGTTTCGTAATTTTTTCCGTACGTGTTTGAGGTGGCCTCTTTGTGGTCTGAGTGAGCCCCCGAGGCAAGCAACCTGAGAAAGGTGCAGGGCGATCGGCTATAGTGCTGACGCCGCGACATGAAGGTGAGTGAAAAGTTTAGCTTTGGTTGACGAGGAGGTGCACGCGTCCCCTTAAACACGAACGAATGTTATTTCTCATGCTGACAGTATTTCACAAACTCAATAATTAATCTCCGCATTTAATAATATTCCATTTATATTGTCCAATTCTGTCATTCCCTCTGCCATTGTGGAAATCATAGGTCTATATGCTCCCAACTGATTGGTACCACTAATAAAAACAAAAAAACATATTCCAAACAACACACAACAAATCCGAAATCCTGGTTTTTTTCATATTCATCCCTGATCAGCATCCTTTCCCTCACAGCGTCCCATAAAAATCACTTCAACTTGCCGACCGCCCACTTTGCACCACCAGACAATCTATAAAAGTTGTGGCTTCCTGCCCTGAAAAAAGCACAAAGTGAGAGTCGAGGAAAAACTGCGATAAAGAAGAATAAATCGGCCCAAAATTACAACGTCGGTAGGATGAAACATGTCATATAGCAGCCCGCTAAATATAAGTTAGGGCAAACAAGTCGGCCAAAGATAGAACATCAATTAGAGTGGCAACCATAACATTCACCCTGAACACTGCATTTCTAAAATAGAGCGAGGGAGTCAAGCACACAAGGGAACCTTCACCACAAAGTCCTGTTGTCTGAAGGAAATTGACAGCGATTGATCATAAATTTTCCAAGGGAAACATTTTATGAGAGAGCGGCGGAACTAAAAAAAAAAAAAAAAAAAAAAAACCCCACACTTCAGATCATGTTGTAGGGCGAGGACCGCAACAGCCTCCCTCGGAACCTCTCCAAAATATGCCGAAAATGTTATTATTCAGAGTGAGGTGGGAAAAGTTTGCTATTAGAAAGAGTCGGGTTTAGCGGCGGCGCTCCGCAGACTCCCCTCAAAATAACACAGGACGGAATGACATGTTTGCAGTGCAAAATGTACACGTTACACATCCCAAAAGAAAATAAAAGCATGTCATCAACACTCTGGCTTCGTTTTGGCTCCACATGGTAAAAAAGTCAAAACTGCCCCCCGCCCCCCAGTTCCACCTTTTTGGGACAGAAGCCATTTAAACAGAGGCTCTACTTGGCTGTCCAGAACACTTAACAGGGCTGCACAGTACCCGGGCGCAAGGGAACAGGGGCCAATGTATGCATTTAACTCCGGGCAAGAACCCTTTTTCTCCTCATATGGAAACAATCTGGATATATGTTACATGAACGACAAATTCTAAACCAGACGGAAGCAAAGTAGCAGAGAACTTCGCATGTGATGCTTTGGAATCAACTGAAATAGACAAAATTAGAGGCAGAAAAATTCATCATGAGGGAAATAAAAGCAAGACTTGGAGGTGAATGGAGAACGAGCTTACCCTTGTATGACAGCTTTAGTCTGGGTACATTGTGCTTGGGCTCTAGTCCTACTCCCGGCTGCACTGCCACGCACAGCAGCACTATAAAGCCAAACAGGTAATCCATGGTGCTGGAGTGCTGCCGGCGGGCCTCCAGACCAGGGGGGCACTCACACCCCAACCAGCGCTCCGACACAAGTATCTCCAAGGGGCGACCGGCCCAGAGAGTCCCTCTACGGGAGTCCAGAAGGTGGATGATCCAGATATGGATGAGTGTTGGGGAAGTAGGGGTGCAGCTCACATGGCTCCCCGGGTGGAGGTCCTGAAGGCAGTCCCCCCCCCCCGTGGTCTATCAGTCCTCCCCTCAAGTGAGATCTCAGCAATAAGGTGCCAACTGCTCGGTGATGAAAAGAACGACTAAAATCAATTTGGTCCAGTAGGACTGTCTGATCTACTGGAGAATTGTAGGCTCGGTCTTCTGTCTGACACTACAGCGAGCTTCTAATCCTCATGTGGAGCGCCAACAGACTGCCGGAGAGAGGGAGAGAGAGAGAGAGAGAGAGAGAGAGAGGACTGGAAGAGAGGGGAGGCGAGCTGAACGAGAGATAGGAGAAGAGAGCCACGGGGGCGGGATAAGTTGACAGCGACCATGAAACACGGACATGAGTAGTGTTGTCTCATCCGCCTGCATTTTCCTTTGTTTTAATCACATGGGTGACATTTCTTTTTTCTGCCATTGAGTGAAATGAGATTTTTCCAAAGGCCAAATATTTTATTTTCACGGATGCAAGGAAAGCTACAGATAAGTTGATTCACAACATACTTTTTACCGGGCTATAGAGCGTTTTCCGTTCGGGCTCCAGTACTCTGGAATGCCCTCCCGGTAACAGTTCGAGATGCTACCTCAGTAGAAGCATTTAAGTCTCACCTTAAAACTCATCTGTATACTCTAGCCTTTAAATAGACCTCCTTTTTAGACCAGTTGATCTGCCGCTTCTTTTCTTTCTCCTATGTCCCCCCCTCCCTTGTGGAGGGGGTCCGGTCCGATGACCCTGGATGAAGTACTGGCTGTCCAGAGTCGAGACCCAGGATGGACCGCTCGTCGGGACCCAGGATGGACCGCTCGCCTGTATCGGTTGGGGACATCTCTACGCTGCTGATCCGCTTGAGATGGTTTCCTGTGGACGGGACTCTCGCTGCTGTCTTGGATCCGCTTGAACTGAACTCTCGCGGCTGTGTTGGAGCCACTATGGATTGAACTTTCACAGTATCATGTTAGACCCGCTCGACATCCATTGCTTTCGGTCCCCTAGAGGGGGGGGGGTTGCCCACATCTGAGGTCCTCTCCAAGGTTTCTCATAGTCAGCATTGTCACTGGCGTCCCACTGGATGTGAATTCTCTCTGCCCACTGGGTGTGAGTTTTCCTTGCCCTTTTGTGGGTTCTTCCGAGGATGTTGTAGTCGTAATGATTTGTGCAGTCCTTTGAGACATTTGTGATTTGGGGCTATATAAATAAATATTGATTGATTGATTGACTTTTTGTCTGAACAAACTGGATTCTTTTAGTATTTAAAGGCCTACTGAAACCCACTACTACCCACCACGCAGTCTGATAGTTTATATATCAATGATGAAATATTAACATTGCAACACATGCCAATACGGCCTTTTTAGTTTGCTGAATTACAATTTTAAATTTCCCGGGAGTTTCGTCTTCGAAACGTCGTGTAATGACGACGTGTACGCAAGACGTCACGGGTTTTTAGGAAGTATGAGCGCTGTGCACACACACACAGCTAAATGTCGTCTGCTTCAACGGCATAATTATACAGTTTTTGGACATCTGTGTCGCTGAATCTTTTGCAATTTGTTCAATTAATATTGGAGAAAACACAGTAGAAAGATGGAGTTGGGAAGCTTTAGCCTTTAGCCACACACACACACGGTGATTCCTTGTTTAAAATTCCTGGAGGTGAAACTTTCCTATGGATCAGAGCGCAGTCAAGCCAACATGGATCCCGACCACATGTCAACCAGCAGGTTTCGGTGAGAAATTGTGGTTAAAAAGTCAGTTCTTAGCTGCCGTCGACTCCCCTGAGACACTGCGCGTCAAGACACCCCTTCCGACTATCAGGTACTATTAAACTCACTAAAACACTAGCAACACAATAGAAAGATAAGGGATTTCCCATAATTAACCTAGTAAATGTGTCTAAAAACATCGGAATCCGTCCCAATGCAATCGCGTTTTATTTTTTTAACTTTTTTTTTTTTTCCCTAGTCCGTCGCTATCAATATCCTTAAACACGAAATTTCATCCTCGCTCAAATTAATGGGGAAATTGTCGTTTTCTCGGTCCGAATAGCACTTTTTGTTGGAGGCTCCCATTAAAAACAATGTGAATATGTGAGGAGCCATCAACAAGTAACGTCATCGTCTGCTACTTCCGGTAGAGACAGGGCTTTTCTCTTAGCACCGAAAGTTGCAAACTTTATCGTGGATGTTCTCTACTAAATCCTTCCAGCAAAAATATAGCAATATCGCCAAATGATCAAGTATGACACATAGAATGGACCTGCTATCCCCGTTTAAATAAGAAAATCTCATTTCAGTAGGCCTTTAAAACTACTTTACTAAAGTGTCATTACAGTTTATTTTACCATAATATCAATTAGGTTTATTTTTTTGTTTTACCTTTGCCAAGTTATGTAATCGTTAGGGTCTGTTAGTTTATTAGTTAGTTAGTTAGCAGCATAACTCAGTTCTGGGCGGATTTTTATGAAACTTTCAGAAAATGGGATAAGGAACAACTGATTAGACTTTGGGGCCGATCCGGAAAATTTCAACTACGTTACGAGCCTATACTTCTCCGTGTGTGTGTGTATGCAAATGTCTCAAAAGACAAAGACAGTGGCTGATGAAGAAAGTTTGTTGTTTGCTGTGTATCTTTCATTCCACTATAGATAGATTATAAAGTTACGAGCACCTTTCGATTAAACTTTCAACAAATGTTACGAATGAAATAAAGAATAAGTGATTAGATAATGGGTTTGATCTGGATCCCTATCTTAAATCATGACTTCGGCTTGGTGGGGGTCCACGCTTACAGAGTGCTTTTCGAGTTTTCTATTTAGCACCACCAACAAGTAACAAAACTAATTTTAAGATACATTTCCTATCGAACAGGTCTTTTACTAATTCAAACACATTGTATTAATCTAATTTATACAATTATCTTTCTTTTCTGTCTCTAAAATTATCCATGCTTTACATCAGTGGTTCTCAATTTTTTACACCAAAAGCCAACTCAGAAAAAACTTGGCTCTCCATGACCAAGAGTAAAACACAGTAGCGTAGTAGGCCTCGGTATTCATTAAAACCAGGCAGAGGTATTTAGTGTATTTAATATTTTTGGCCACCGTAACATTACACACAGTTTGAACAGTAACTCTGTGATTGACTATAGGAAAACGGAACACTTCGATTCAAAGTAATTCTTCGGCGTATCACTAAATAAAGCCTGAGTAGCACTTATGGTACACATACCACAGTTTGAGAATAACTGCTCTACGTATTGCACATAACAGGAGAAGTGATCACATACATCAAGGGGTGTCAAACTAATTTTATCTTGGGGCCGCATTAAGGAAAATCTATTCCCACGTGGGCCGGCAGGTAAAATCATGGCATGATAACTTAAAAATACAACTACGACAACTTAAGATTGTTTTGCTTCGGCCCAAAATAGAACAAGCACATTCTAAAAATGTACATATCACAAATAATACTTCAACAACACTTCTAGTAAGTTGAAAATTCTCAGAATAAAAATGGTGCACTTTAAAAAACACCATGAAGAACACAATGAACTTAGAATTCATGTTAGTGTATCTACAAAGCAATTAAACTACAAACCCTGTTTCCATATGAGTTGGGAAATTGTGTTAGATGTAAATATAAACGGAATACGATGATTTGCAAATAATTTTCAACCCATATTCAGTTGAATATGCTACAAAGACAACATATTTGATGTTCAAATTGATAATCTTTTTTTTTTTTGCAAATAATCCTCAACTTTAGAATTTGATGCCAGCAACACGTGTCTAAGAAGTTGGGAAAGGTAGTAAGGAATGCTCATCAAACTCTTATATGGACCTTCCCACAGGTGTGCAGGCTAATTGGGAACAGGTGGGTGCCATGATTGGGTATAAAAGCAGCTTCCATGAAATGCTAAGTAATTCACAAACAAGGATGGGGCGAGGGTCACCACTTTGTAAGCAAATTGTCAAACAGTTTTAGAACAACGTTTCTCAACGAGCTATTGCAAGTAATTTAGGGATTTTACCATCTACGGTCCGTAATATCATCAAAAAATTCAGAGAATCTGGATAAATCACTGCACGTAAGCGATGATATCACGGACCGTTGATCCCTCAGGCGGTACAGCATTAAAAACCGACATCAGTGTGTAAAGGATATCACCACATGGGCTCAGGAACACTTCATAAAACCACGGTCAGAAACTACAGTAGGTCGCTACATCTGTAAGTGCAAGTTAAAACTGTACTATGCACAGCCAAACCCATTTATCAACAATATCCTGAAACGCCGCCGGTTTGGCTAGGCCCGAGTACATCTAAGATGGACTGATGCAAAGTGGAAAGGTTTTCTGTGGTCTGACGAGTCCACATTTCAAATTATATTTGGAAACAGAGGATGTGGTGTCTTCCAGAACAAAGAGGAAAATAACCATTCGGATTGTTATAGGCGCAAAGTTCAAAAGCCAGCATCTGTGATGATATGGGGGTGTATTAGTGCACAAGGCATGGGTAACTTACACATCTGTGAAGGCACCATTAATGCTGAAAGGTCTATATAGGTTTTGGAGCAACATATGTTGTCATCCAAGCAACGTTATCATGGACGCCCCTGCTTATTTCAGCAAGACAACGCCACACATCGTGTTACAACAGCGCGGCGTGATAGTTAAAGAGTCCGGGTATTACACTGGCCTGCCAGCAGTCCAGACCTGTCTCCAACTGAAAATATTGAAGCCTAAATTACGACAACAGAGACCCCAGACTGTTGAACAACTTAAGCTGTACATCAAGCAAGAATGGGAAAGAATTCCAACAGAAAAGCTTCAAAAATGTGTCTCCTCAGTTCCCAAACGTTTATTGAGTGTTGTTAAAAGAAAAGGTGATGTAACACAGTGGTGAACATGCCCTTTCCCAACTACTTTGGCACGTGTTGCAGCCATGAAACTCTCAGATAATTATTATTTGCACAAAAAAAAAAAGTCTGTGAGTTCAAACATCAAATATCTTGTCTTTGTAGTGCATTCAATTGAATATGGGTTAAAAACGATTCGCAAATCATTGTATTCTGTTTATATTTACATCTAACACAATTTCCCAACTCCTATGGAAACGGGGTTTGTATAAGTCACAGCCTATTTAGGATTGAACAAAAACAAAACAAAGCATAAATAAAAACTCTTCTGTGCATCAACTACCTCATTTTTCATTTCCACTTATTAATCTTGTACTAACTCAACAAACCATGAAAACTGAGGTAGAAACTTTTAAAGAGGGTTGAGTTACTCCCTGCCTTCGAGGAATCAGAGTGTATTTATAGAAAAAAAGAGCTGTGCAATGTGTGAACAATTTCAACAAAAATAAAAACTTAAAACTGTATTGCAGTAATTCACACACTGTTCACTTGCTTTAAATTTGCACAGAAGAGAATCATTTTCACAGAACTATATCAATGTGCATTGTCTCATGCAGCATTTATCCCCCGCTTTACCTTTGTACCTCTTGCTTGGTATTCTTGCTTGCCCCGGGATACACTATTTGCTTGCCTAACCAAATTGCTATCGTGACATCTAGTGGACACATTTAGAACAGCAGTTTATTTCATTTAAAAATGCAGCTCAATTTTACACTTAGCAAACTCATCTCGCTGGCCGGATTGAACCTGTTCGCGGGCCTGATCCAAATGTTTGACTTCCTTGGCCTACATTATGGAACATGTCTTAATTGGAGTGAACCGTGTTTTGACTCTGTGAATTAATCATTCTATTGACTGCTTTTATAACATGTGATGGCTGTCACACTGTATATCTTCCTGAGAGCCAGCCTCCTCTATAGATTAAGAAAAAAGTCGCCTGCAGAGGACGCTGATTCTCAGGAGGATACAGCTGGCGAGGAGCAATTGCATTGCGGTCATTGTGCAGTATTTTTAGATTAAATGGGACTCTTACTGTCCCCACCCACCCCAAAGCTGAGAGTGGAGTCGGCTGTCTTGGTTGCTTTGTTGGGTCTGCTCCTGTCTCTGGCCATGCTCCCTCCACCCCAGCGGACGATGGCGTGGAACACCGCAGAGGCCACCACAGTGGATATGTTTCTTTTACTTTTTATTCATAGCTGTATGTAGAAGTGTCTGGTTGTATCTGCTGCTTTAATGTCTTTTATGTCCTCTGTGTTCTTTGATGTTTGATGTTTCCCTCTTACACACATGGAAAAGGGATGTGTACTATGGCTATGAGTTGTTTTTTCCCCTTGGCCTCAGTCTGCACCCCCTCTCCAGGGCCCAGGCTAAGACTGATTTTTTTCATTTTATTTTAATCTTCTATTTTTTTCTCCCATTCCCCCCACTTGTTTACCTGTATCTCATCTTTTTTGTAAGGGGCGCTGGAAGCCGGCAGACCCGTCAGCAATCCTGTTCTGTCTCCCTGTAATGTTTGTCTGATCTTGAATGGGATTGTGCTGAACATTTTTATTTTCCTGAAGGAACTCTCCTAATGGAACAAATAAAGTACTATCTAATCTAATCTAATCTAATGCTGCTGTTACGCCTTGGGGGCAACACTTCTTTGACTATTACATTATATTGTCTGCAATGTCATCATAGTTTCAAGTAGGTGGTCAACCTGTGTCGCTTTGTCTCTGGGAAAGTCATTCACATTAGCTACAGGGGGGCAGTGAAAATCTTCATCCCTCCCAAGTCACCTAACACCCGCGGGTATACCCGCAGGTAGGCTGCGGTGCGCTGCTTCTTCCTTGGTGAGTGCTGGTGTTGAGGTGATAAAAGCTCAGATAAACACGGGTGCAGATGTCTCAACTGGCACACCTCAGGAAACTCAAAAGAAAACGAGAGACGGGCCGAGCCCCCGTTCAGCAGGCTGCGCCTCTGATAAAAGGTACCAGCACGGACGGCCACGTTGGAATCTACTGTTATTGTTGCAAAACGTGTATCCAAGGGGTGATAATAAGTCCCACAGACACAATTTTTCTGGCAACATGAAGATTAATAAGTGACCTTTGGGAAGTGTTTTGGTTGGGTCTGTCAAAGTCTTGCAGCGTTTTTCCTTCCTTTGTGCGTCGGTTTTCATCACCATATCTCATCACCCTTTTATGCCAGAGAGCATTTTTGGCTGTTTACCCAAAACAGCAAAATGTGGAGACAGACATGAAAGTGTCCTTTCCATTTGTCGAACTCTGCCTCTACCAACCCAACCCCCCCCCCCCCTATTTGTCTGCATTAGCCCGGCTAATGGCTGCCTGGCTACCTGCATCGATATGCTGCAACACGCCTTTGAGGGGTTGCCCTTTAGGCAGCGCAGCAACAACCAAGCCTATCCGCGACCCGTCTATTTGAGTCGAGGCCTGAGTAATGACGACTTAATAAATGGTGACACGCCGCTGGCGGAGGAACGGGATGCCTATTGATGAGAGGCTTCCAGAGGCTTTCAGCGCCTGCTGGTAAAAATAGGGGGGATACTTGACACCCTGTTTATGGGGATGCGTTGGAAAAGGGTGGTTCACTGATCAACTTTGACCCTGATTTGATGTCAGAGTAAAAACATTTTACTCCCGTTATTTCCAAAAATACCCCCGCCCAGTGGTTGATCAGCATCCTGACTATTTTCCAAAAGAATCATAGATGTACCACTCTGTCCTTCCACCTTTAACCTCTTCAGCTGGAAAACCATCCCGCTTCTTTCACACCCTTCATCCAGTTCAAGGTACTAACAGCGTCCACTTCCTTTCTGCCTCTTCCTGCTCACTTGGCACTTGCCACACCTCCCATTCCAGGTTACAGTGGGTCACGCAGCAGCCTTTTACTCAGAAAATGACCGGGAAACCAGGATCAGGAAAAAGGCAGGATGACCAGGAAGAACAGTGGCGAAAACCTGACGTTCCGTGTCAGGCGGTGTGGAAAAGATGTGAGTGATTGGCTCCGACACAGGTATGCACACCAGGAAGTAGCCGGGGGTCCGATTACGACAAGTGAGGGGGCGGAATTTTGGAAAACAAAACGGGTGACTATTACTGACAAGGAAGGATGGAAGGGCCGGCAGATAATTGTGCAAGTCTGGACTTTTTCCCATCACACGTAGTAGGCTCTGAGGGGTGGGAGTACCACCTAATACATCACTGACTGAATGAGCGGCACGTGGTCTTCAAACATTTACTTGAAGCAACATCTGGATTCAGGGAACTTTATTTAGCAGGTAAATCTACTGTTAAAATGTTGGTTACCGTACTTTTATTGAAAACAGCATGAATGTTTAAAATGTGAGCAGAAGGTGTTCTCTTGTTAATTCAATAGGGGTGTAACGGTACACAAAAATGTCGGTCCGGTACGTACCTCGGTTTAGAGGTCACGGTTCGGTTCATTTTCGGTACAGTAAGAAATCAACAAAATATACATTTTTGGGTTATTTATTTACCAAATTTGTAAACAATGGCTTTATCCTTTTAACATTGGGAACACTATAATAATTCTGCCCACGTTAATCCACATTAAACTGCCTCAAGTTGTTGCTTTGATTAAATAAAATGAAAAAACCTTTCTTCTACATATAAAAAGTTTAACATTAAACAGTTTCCATTGAAACTGTTTAATGTCAACTCATCATGCTTAATTTATTACAGCATTTGGGAAGCCTGTAGTTGACTTTTATTATGTAAATGTTGTATTTTTATCAACACGTGATAGCAGGGACCCTGCTATTCAAAACTAGGCTGCTACATTACTAATGATTCATGTAACTATAGCTGAAAAATAGTACAATTGCAATAGGAGAGACTATTCATCCCTAAACACAATGGAGTTCAATGAAATAACAGACAGACAGGGCTTTGCTGCCCCTAAAACACACACACACACACACACACACACACACACACACACACACACACACACACACACACAGAAAAATTAGCTAACGTTACGCTAAAAGCTATTTAGCCTTCACCTCAAGCCTATACTGTGAGCGAGCTGAGCTGCAGTTTAAGTTTCTAGAAGGTCAACGGGCTCATAGTGATGTTTGTAATAGTTGTGACTGGGAAGAGTTTCGTATAATTTGGGTAGAGTCCGCTACTCCCCTGCTAAACGAATATCTCTGCTTGATGCTGAAGGATTGACTACATCGCTCTGAAGTCTGAATGCGCACTGCTGATTGGCTTTGTATGTAACCAATCAGATGGTTGTGTGGGCAGGACAATGAGGCAGAGACAGAGGCAGAAAGCAGAGCAGCTTGTGAAGACTTCTGCTTCCGAACTTGTTCGGTACGCCCGCGTGCCAAACCTAAACCCCCGTACCGAAACGGTTCGATACAAATATACGTACCGTTACACCCCTATAATTCAACCTACAGTGTTGGTTGCACTGTCTTCAAAAAAGATGTGAATGCATTGTTTACTTGTTTGTTTGTATCCATAATTCATTTACACATAACTCCCTTACAAGAAAAAAACAGGAATACAGAAAACTTCCCCTGCAGTGTCTAGTGTCCAGTATTTATTTCACAGGCACACTGCTTGATTTGTTTTGCTAAAAAGTTACTGGCCGTGTTGTAGCGGGGGGAACTATAAACCTTGTGGTTAGAGTGTCCGCCCTGAGACTGGAAGGTTGTGAGTTCAAATCCCGACCAAGTCATACCAAAGATTGAAAAAAATGGGACCCATTCCCTCCCTGCTTGGCACTCAGCATCGAAGGTTGGAATTGGGGGTTGAATCACCAAATGATTCCCGAGCGCGGCGCACTCTGCTGCTCACTGCTCCCCTCACCTCCTAGGGGGTGAACATGGGGATGGGTCAAATGCAAGGGACAAATTTCACCACACCCAGTGTGTGTGACGATCGTTGGGAATTTAACTAACTTTAATGTATATGTGTATATTCATATATAAATACATACATATATATATATATATATATATATATATATATATATATATACATATAAATACATACATATATATATATATATATATATATATATATATATATATACATATGAATACACAAAGGTGCATATACATAAAAACCCCGTTTCCATATGGGTTGGGAAATTGTGTTAGATGTAAATAGAAACGGAATACAATGATTTGCAAATCATTTTCAACCCATATTCAGTTGAATATGCTACAAAGACAACATATTTAATGTTCAAACTGATCAACTTTTTTTTTGTTGCAAATAATCATTAAGTTTAGAATTTGATGCCTGCAACACGTGACAAAGAAGTTGGGAAAGGTGGCAAAAAATCCTGATAAAGTTGAGGAATGCTTATCAAACACTTATTTGGAACATCCTACAGGTGTGCAGGCTAATTGGGAACAGGTGGGTGCCATGATTGGGTATAAAAACAGCTTCCCAAAAAATGCTCAGTCTTTAACAAGAAAGGATGGGGCGAGGTACACCCCTTTGTCCACAACTGCGTGAGCAAATAGTCAAACAGTTTAAGAACAATGTTTCTCAAAGTGCAATTGCAAGAAATTTAGGGATTTCAACATCTACGGTCCATAATATCATCAAAAGGTTCAGAGAATCTGGAGAAATCACCCCACGTAAGCGGCATGGCCGGAAACCAACATTGAATGACCGTGACCGTCGATCTCTCAGACGGCACTGAATAAAAAACTGACATAAATCTCAAAAGGATATCACCACATCAATCAATCAATCAATGTTTACTTATATAGCCCTAAATCACTAGTGTCTCAAAGGGCTGCACAAACCACTACGACATCCTCGGTAGGCCCACATAAGGGCAAGGAAAACTCACACCCAGTGGGACACCGGTGACAATGATGACTATGAGAACATGATACTGTGATACTGATGATACTGATGACTATGAGAACATATGAGAACATGATACTGTGAAAGATCAATCCATAGTGGATCCAACACAGTCGCGAGAGTCCAGTCCAAAGCGGATCCAACACAGCAGCGAGAGTCCCGTTCACAGCGGAGCCAGCAGGAAACCATCCCAAGCGGAGGCTGATCAGCAGCGCAGAGATGTCCCCAGCCGATACACAGGCGAGCAGTACATGGCCACCGGATCGGACCGGACTCCCTCCACAAAGGAGAGTGGGACATAGAAGAAAAAGAAAAGAAACGGCAGATCAACTGGTCTAAAAAGGGAGTCTATTTAAAGGCTAGAGTATACAAATGAGTTTTAAGGTGAGACTTAAATGCTTCTACTGAGGTGGCATCTCGAACTGTTACCGGGAGGGCATTCCAGAGTACTGGAGCCCGAAATGAAAAAGCTCTACAGCCCGCAGACTTTTTTTGGGCTTTGGGGATCACTAATAAGCCGGAGTCCTTTGAACGCAGATTTTTTGCCGGGACATATGGTACAATACAATCGGCAAGATAGGATGGAGCTAGACCGTGTAGTATTTTATACGTAAGTAGTAAAACCTTAAAGTCACATCTTAAGTGCACAGGAAGCCAGTGCAGGTGAGCCAGTACAGGCGTAATGTGATCAAACTTTCTTGTTCTTGTCAAAAGTCTAGCAGCCGCATTTTGTACCAACTGTAATCTTTTAATGCTAGACATGGGGAGACCCGAAAATAATACGTTACAGTAGTCGAGGCGAGACGTAACAAACGCATGGATAATGATCTCAGCGTCTTTAGTGGACAGAATCAGGAACACTTCAGAAAACCACAGTCACTAAATACAGTTTGTCGCTACATCTGTAAGTGCAAGTTAAAGCTCTACTGTGCAAAGCGAAAGCCATTTATCAACAACATCCAGAAACGCCGCCAGCTTCTCTGGGCCTGAGATCATCTAAGAAAGACTGATGCAAAGTGGAAAAGTGTTCTGTGGTCTGACGAGTCCACATTTCAAATTCTTTGGGGAAATATTCAGCATCGTGTCATCCGGACCAAAGGGGAAGCGAACCATCCAGACTGTTATCGACACAAAGTTTAAAAGCCAGCATATGTGATGGTATTGGGGTGCATTAGTGCCCAAGGCATGGGTAACTTACACATCTGTGAAACACCATTAATGCTGAAAGGTACATACAGGTTTTGGAACATCATATGCTGCCATCAAAGCGCCGTTTTTTTCATGGACGCCCCTGTTTATTTAAGCAAGACAATGCCTAGCCACATTCAGCACGTGTTACAACAGTGTGGCTTCATAAAAAAAGAGTGCAGGTACTTTCCTGGTCCGCCTGCAGTCCAGACCTGTATCCCATCGAAAATGTGTGGCGCATTATGAAGCGTAAAATACGACAGCGGAGACCCCGAACTGTTGAACGACTGAAGCTCTACATAAAACAAGAATAGGAAAAAATTCCACTTTTAAAGCTTCAACAAATAGCTTCCTCAGTTCCCAAACATTTATTGAGTGTTGTTAAAAGAAAAGGTGATGTAACACAGTGGTGAACATGCCCTTTCCCAACTACTTTGTCACCTGTTGCAGCCATGAGTTTGAACATCAAATATATTGTCTTTGTAGTGCATTCAATTGAATATGGGTTGAAAAGGATTTGCAAATCATTGTATTCCGTTTATATTTACATGTAACACGATTTCCCAACTCATATGGAAACGGGGTTTGTACATACATACATACTTATGGCTTATAAGGATTGAACGATTTATGCAAAAAATCACAAAACACGTGTGTTGGGCAGATTATGTTTTTTCCGGGGGTTTTGTGAAGCGTTCTACCCCAATTGCTATTATTGTATTTGTAGGTTGCCAAGAGCACCATAAAAGCTACAGGTGGCACTTTTAACTTTCAAGCCATTTTAGCCAATCAGCGGCCTAACAAAAATCATTTGCGGAAAAACACGACAAAATTGGCAAATCAGGGGAAAATAAGAAAAACAAATTGGATTTAGTCTTGGTAATCTTCAATTTGGATATAGTCACACACAGAACTAAAAAGGTTGGCAGCGGTTTAAAATGAGTGGGGATGTAACTCTTACAACGTCGCACAATTCAATTAGAGTCTGATTCCGAATCGATTTTCAATTTTAGTAATGTATTATTTGGTATATAAATGATAATAAAACCTTTTCAAAACAGATTACAAAAATTTGTTTTTTTTCCTGGCGTATGATGTATATGTCTATTATAAAACGATTCACAATTGTAAAATATAAGAATAGCGATTTGGATTTGATTTGTCCGGCACCCCGAGAAATGAGGTATTTGATCAAAACAAACTTGTATTTGCTTACAGCCAAATGCACTCTGTAGAAACAGGAGGCACTGAAACCCTTATGCGTGTGGTCATGCAGGCTGAAATAAAGCAATTTGTGAAAAAAGGCGCATTAACAACAAAGGCATATCAAAGAATACAAACGGAGACTTGGAAACTCTTCCATCTAGTCACTTGCAGAAGGCAAAATGCAGATTCCTTTTCATCTTTCTTACAACCTTAATTCTTAGCCAAGCTAAAAACGTGGAGATGGAGGGAAGTGGGAGGTTTTATCTCTTCCCAAAAGGTCACAGGTCAGCCTCCGGGTTTACAATGGGGTCATGCAACCCCGTCACGCACAAGACAACGCCCAGATAATCTTTGACGACCGATACTTGACCACGTTCACGTAGATGCCCATCCCGTTTCTGCATCCACTGGACATGAATGAATGCAGAAATAAACAAAAGTGGAACCACATTGCGGTGGGAATAGAAGTCAAACATCTGGACAACTAAAGAGATGAAGGGGAAGTTGTTGTGTATTCATTGCTGATGCATTTCCATCCATCTTGCTGGACAGCCCCCCATGGAGCTATGGCTCACATGCATATGTGCCAGAGATGACGGTGGTGACGAGCGAATCGGGAAGCGTTTACAGGATGTTTGGAAATTTGAGGGTAATGCAACACTGATTCATGAAGCTGGATGATTTCCAGCTGAGACTGACGCTGGTGTGTGAGAGTGGGTGGAAATGAAGCAGATGTAATAATAATAATAACATAATAGATATAAACATTGTTTTCTTGATTTATATTGGCCGCTAAATTGGAGGTGTTTAACTGGTGGGGTGTGGGCTCAATGTAGCACTTTTAAAACTTAGGGCCATTTGAGCAATAAAATCCTAAAAAAAGCAGATATTCTTTTCACATAGAGGATATTTGACTAACATTTTTGCTAGGGGTGTCCTGATAGCTTTTACGCTTCCCAAACGATACCAATGTAAGAACCTTGAGTAGTGGTCGGTACCGTTATTGATCCGATACAGTATCAGCAGGAACCATACGTACTTTTATTACAAACCCCGTTTCTATATGAGTTGGGAAATTGTGTTAGATGTAAATATAAACGGAATAGAATGGTTTGTAAATCTGTTTCGACACATATTCAATTGAATGCACTACAAAGATAAGATATTTTGATGTTAATTTCCATCCATTTTCTACCGCTTATTTCCTTTTAGGGTGGCAGGGGGCGCTGGCGCCTATCTCAGCTACAATTGGGCGGAAGGCGGGGCTACACCCTGGACAAGTCGCCACTAAACTTTTTTTTTTTTTTGCAAATAATAGTTAACTTAAAATTTCATGGCTACAACACGTGCCAAAGTAGTTGGGAAAGGGCATGTTCACCAGTGTTACATCACCTTTTCTTTTAACAACACTCAATAAACGTTTGGGAACTGAGGAAACTAACTGTTGAAGCTTTAAAAAGTGGAATTCTTTCCCATTCTTGTTTTATGTAGCGCTTTAGTCGTTCAACAGTCCGAGGTCTCCGCTGTCGTATTTCACGCTTCATAATGCGCCACAAATTTTTGATGGGAGACATGTCTGGACTGCAGGCGGGCCAGGGAAGTACCCGCATTCTTTTAGTACAAAGCCACGCTGTTGTAACATGTGGCTTGGCATTATTTTGCTGAAATAAGCAGGGACGTCCATGATAACGTTGCTTGGATGACAACATATGTTGCTCCAAAACCTGTATGGACCATTCAGCATTAATGATGCTTTCACAGATGTGTAAGTTACCCATGCCTTGGGCACTAATACACCCCCATACCATCACAGATGCTGGCTTTTGAACTTTGCGCCTATAACAATCCGGATGGTTATTTTCCTCTTTGTTCCGGAGGACACCACGTCCACGGTTTCCAAATATAATTTGAAATGTGGACTCGTCAGACCACAGAACCCTTTACCACTTTGCATCAATCCATCTTAGATGAGCTCGGGCCCAGCGAAGCCGGCGGCATTCCTTGGTGTTGTTGATAAATGGCTTTCGCTTTGCACAGTAGAGTTTTAACTTGCACTTACAGATGTAGTGACCAACTGTTGTTACTGACAGTGGTTTTATGAAGTGTTCCTGAGCCCATGTGGTGATATCCTTTACACACTGTCGTCGGTTTTTGATGCAGTACCGCCTGAGGGTTGAAAGGTCCGTAATATCATCGCTTACGTGCAGTGATTTCTCCAGATTCTCTGAACCTTTTGATGATTTTACAGACCGTAGATGGTAAAATCCCTAAATTCCTTGCAATAGCCCGTTGAGAAATGTTGTTCTAAAACTGTTCGACAATTTGCTTACAAATTGGTGACCCTCACCCCATCCTTGTTTGTGAATTACTTAGCATTTCATGGAAGCTGCTTTTATACCCAATCATGGCACCCACCTGTTCCCAATTAGCCCGCACACCTGTGGGATGTTCCAAATTAGTGTTTGATGAGCATTCCTAAACTTTATCAGTATTTATTGCCACCTTTCCCAACTTCTTTGTCACGTGTTGCTGTCATCAAATTCTAGATTTAATGATTATTTGCCCCCCCAAAAAATGTTTATCAGTTTTAACTTCAAATATGTTGTCTTTGTAGCATATTCAACTGAATATGGGTTGAAAATGATTTTCAAATTATTGTATTCCGTTTATATTTACATCTAACACAATTTCCCAACTCATATGGAAACGGGGTTGGTATTTTGTAGTGTGGAATGTTAGAAAAGGTTTGATCAAGTGAAATTACTCAAACAGATAACAATGTCAGTTATAAATAACACTAACGTATTTATTATTAATCTCCTGGAATTGATTTATGCTGACCTTATGTTTGTTTTTATTGTTGGAAACACCTAGTGGCCACAATAATTAATTAAGTTAAGCTCACGACTAGTGATGTGAATCAACCCGTGATTTAATTCGATTTTGATTATTGGGGTGACAATTCAATTCGGAAAAGATTCTCGATTCAAGATAATTCTTGATTAAAACCTATAGTCTCAATAACGTTTTTGGTACATTAATTATAATAAAACCTTTTCAAAACAGCTTAGAGGTGTGAAGTATACACGCAACACAGAGATTGCATAAAAAGGTCTTTTTATACCGGTAAATCCATCCATCCATCCATTTTCTACCGCTTATTCCCTTTCGGGGTCACGGGGGGCGCTGGCGCCTATCTCAGCTACAATCGGGCGGAAGGCGGGGTACACCCTGGACAAGTCGCCACCTCATCGCAGGGCCAACACAGATAGACAGACAACATTCACACTAGGGCCAATTTAGTGTTGCCAATCAACCTATCCCCAGGTGCATGTCTTTGGAGGTGGGAGGAAGCCGGAGTACCCGGAGGGAACCCACGCATTCACGGGGAGAACATGCAAACTCCACACAGAAAGATCCCGAGCCTGGATTTGAACCCAGGACTGCAGGACCTTCGTATTGTGAGGTAGACGCACTAACCCCTCTGCCACCGTGAAGCCCTACCGGTAAATCGATTATTTAAATTCTGAATCGATTCAGTATTATACTGAATAAGTATCGCTACTCGAACGTGAATAGCGCAGAAAGTTGAATGATGCGGACACGTTTGTTACTGAATATTTTTTTGTACGCTTCTGCCTTGGAGACTTTGTATGTGTCAGCAATATGCAACTATAATTATTTGATACTTGTTTATATTGACCACCATGTTTACCTTTTGTGCGTAATGCAGGACATTTAGATGTTAACTGGCTGTCCAGCTTTGCACAAGTAAACACGTTGCAGAACTGCTTGTATTGGAGGTTATATTGGGCATGTAAGCCTATATAATTCCATACTTGTTTTTCTTCTTGCTGTTATGACAAATATTTCATATAAATATCCAATCGGACACCCCTAATTTTAGCAGTGGGTCTTTGAAACCAGTTGAGCATTCATCTCAAATAGGGGAAGTTTGACTCCAGTTTTCTTATTGTAAAAATGTGAGTCAAAGCGCTCCTCTCATATTGAGAACCTAAATAGTGTGTTTCATTTCAAGATAATATTGGCCATTTGGTCAAGTGACAATGTGATTATAAGGCCGTTCTTACAATGACATTATATACAAAACAAGAATTGATGTAAAGGTAGAAGTCCAACTGCCGTTGCTTAACTTTTTAAAAATGTAGCCTCACCAACAAAAGAGTTTACTATCCCTGGTCTATACTGTAGTATCTAAATGAGAGTTGCTAACAAAATAGCACGATGCTTCAAATGAGTGACTGTGCGACTTCACGCTAGGAGATAAAAGACTCACGGGTTCTCAAGAGAGCAAAAGACGACCACTGATGCGGAAAGAACCAATTGGAATTCTCCAGTAACAGGGGTGCAGGGGCTAATCTCAGACTCCTTTAAAATGAATGCATGTGTAAAACGCAGAGCTGGAAAGTACTTGTGAATGGAGGTTTAGAGGGGGAGACAACAGGAGAGAAGCTCATTATTCCCTCTTTAGAGTCAAATCGAGGGGCTTATGGGCCCTGGGAGGAATCCGCGAGGTCTCACCCCTGCCTCCCATCTCCACCCACAGTCGTAGTGAAAGGGACCTCTGAGAGACTCCAAAGAGCTCTAAAAAATAAAGTGCAAGCTATTTGACTGGGGAGGAGGAGGAGAATCGATTCATCTTGTATTGATAGATTTGTTTGGGTTATTTTCCATGTGACTCTTCCACAGCCACTACACACTCTTGTAGTTGTGGTTTCAACCTGCTGTGTCCTACGGCCCCTAAAGTTCTCGGATGTGGCAACACTTTCGTTTTAAAGGTTATCTTCTGTTGAGTCAGGGGCCAAGCGGTTGTTCTCCTACCTGAACCTACTACGATTTAAGTTCTCTTCATTTTGAAAGGCAATAATGTAGACTTATTGAAATTCTATCACAATGCAATAACTGACAGAATGACGATGCATAAGAGCGCCAAGTGCGTTAGTATTGAATTACAGGTGAAACAGGTCACCTGTAAATAATAAAATACAAACCCCGTTTCCATATGAGTTGGGAAATTGTGTTGGATGTAAATATAAACGGAATACAATGATTTGCAAATCCTTTTCAACCCACATTCAGTTGAATGCACTACAAAGACAAGATATTATATGTTCAAACTCAAACTTTACTTTTTTTTTGCAAATAATAATTATCTTAGAATTTCATGGCTGCAACACGTGCCAAAGTAGTTGGGAAAGGGCATGTTCACCACTGTGTTACATCACCTTTTCTTTTAACAACACTCAATAAACGTTTGGGAACTGAGGAGACACATTTTTGAAGCTTTTCAGTTGGAATTCAAGTTGTTCAACAGTCCGAGGTCTCTGTTGTCGTATTTTAGGCTTCAAAATTTTCAGTGGGAGACAGGTCTGGACTACAGGCAGGCCAGCGTAGTACCCGGACTATTTTTCTATGAAGCCACGCTGTTGTAACACGTGGTGTGGCATTGTCTTGCTGAAATAAGCAGGGGCGTCCATGATAACGTTGCTTGAAATGCAATATACAGTACGTTGCTCCAAAAATTGGATGTACATTTCAGCATTAATGATGTCTTCTTAGATGTGTAAGTTACCCATGCCTCGTGTTGCAATCCGCTACACGGATCATTTATTGTTTAGATTTTTGTGTTTTGGTTATGTCTGGACTCTGCCGATCCCTTTGTTTGAGCACTTCCTTGTTTTCATTTGTCACCATGGCGACTTAATTTTCTCCTCCTGCACTGGCTCCGGACGCACACCCGTTTGTGATTATTGTTTGAGTATTTAAGCCCGCCTGCTACCTCAGTTCATTCGGGATGTTTTGTTTGCTTCTTGCAACAGTTGCGTGTGATATTCTTGCCTTTTGTATGTACTTTGCTAAGTCTTAGTTTAGCTTCCGCGCGCTCGGCACGCGCTTCTAAGGACTTTGAACCCGACTCTTGCTAACTGTTAGCATTTCGCTTTCCGTGCATTGGCACACCATTATTTTCCCTTTGTACAAGTGTTTTTTTGTTGTATTTTGTATATTAAACAAGCTCCTACATTCAATCCTACTGCTCAAAGTCCTGTAGCATCCGGGGATGACACTTCACGCATCCAAAATGCGTCGCGCACGCAACACCTTGGGCACTAATGCACCCCCACACTATCCCAGACGCCTATAACAATCCGGATGGTTCTTTTCCTCTTTGTTCTTGAGGACACAAATGTCCGTAGTTTCCAAAAACAATTTTGAAATGTGGACTCGTCAGACCACAAAACACTTTTCCACTTTGCATCAGTCCATCTTAGATGAACTCGGGCCCAGAGAAGCCAGCGGCGTTTCTGGATGTTGTTGATAAATGGCTTTTGCTTTGCATAGTAGAGCTTTAACTTGCACTTACAGATGTAGCGACAAACGTTATTTAGTGACAGTGGTTTTCTGAAGTCTTCCTGAGTCCATGTGGGGATATCTTTTAGAGATTGATGTCGGTTTTTGATACAGTGCCATCTGATGGATCGAAGGTCACGGTCATTCAATGTTGGTTTCTGGCCATGCCGCTTACGTGGCGTGATTTTTTCAGATTCTCTGAACTTTTTGATGATATTATGGACCGTAGATGTTGAAATCCCTAAATTTCTTGCAATTGCACTTTGTGAAACGTTGTTCTTAAACTGTTTGACTATTTGCTTACGAAATTGTGGACAAAGGGGTGCACATTTTTTGGGAAGATTTTTTTATACCCAATCATGGCACCCACCTGTTCCCAATTAGCTTTCACACCTGTGGGATGTTCCAAATAAGTGTTTGATGAGCATTCCTCAACTTTATCAGTATTTATTGACACCTTTCCCAACTTCTTTGTCACGTGTTGCTGGCATCATATTCTAAAGTTAATGATTATGTGCAAAAAAAGAAGTTTATCAGTTTGAACATCAAATATGTTTTTTGTAGCATATTCAACTGAATATGGGATGAAAAGGATTTGCAAATGATTGTATTCCGTTTATATTTACATCAAATACAATTTCCCAACTCATATGGAAACTGGGTTTGTAGGTTCCCCCAAATGAGTGGCCAGTAATAATCTGCATAACTCCCAGGCCCCCTACATCGATCCCTGCCATGTAACGGTAAAGCCTTGGAAATATCAAATTATGTATTCCAAACTTAGTTGAAAAAATGGATGCCTTTTGGCAGGCGGGCGACGGAGTGTTCCTGCACAGTGATTTGCAGCAGATGTGGGAACATGTCGACACTTCCAAGAAAAAATAGTTCTATCGAGACGGGAGCCCCACTCCTCGACCAGTTTGTCACCCCCTCTTCTTCAAAAGATACCACTGCTAAACATTTTCCTCGGGCTCATTTGTAACAGCATAAGTGCATTCTTTTATTTATTATCCCAACTGTCTCCAGGGGTCATTAGCATGTTATCACCTTGCCTGCTTCACGTCTGTCACTTTAAGACCCCACGTCATGTAAAGTTGAAGGGGGAAAATTCCCTCTAGGTGGATGCAAACCATCTGTATAAATACAAACGTTGTGAGTAAATACTCCCGCCTGTATTGAAGTTTAAAACCTAGTTCAGATATATACAGTGGGGCAAAAAAGTATTTAGTCAGCCACCGATTGTGCAAGTTCTCCCACTTAAAATGATGACAGAGGTCTGTAATTTTCATCACAGGTACACTTCAACTGTGAGAGACAGAATGTGAAAAAAAAATCCGGGAATTCACGTTGTAGGATTTTAAAATAATTTATTTGTAAATTATGGTGGAAAATAAGTATTTGGTCAACCATTCAAAGCTGTCACTGATGGAAGGCGGTTTTGGCTCAAAATCTCACGATACAAGGCCCAATTCATTCTTTCCTTAACACGGATCAATCGTCCTGTCTCCTTAGCAGAAAAACAGCCCCAAAGCATGATGTTCCCACCCCCATGCTTCACAGTAGTTATGGTGTTCTTGGGATGCAACTCAGTATTCTTCTTCCTCCAAACACGACGAGTTGAGTTTATACCAAAAAGTTCTATTTTGGTTTTATCTGACCACATGACATTCTCCCAATTCTCTTCTGTATCATCCATGTATCCATTTTGGTATAAACTCAACACAACAAAATCCAGGAATTCACATTGTAGGAATTTTAAATAATTTATTTGTAAATTATGGTGGAAAATAAGTATTTGGTCACTTCAAACAAGGAAGATCTCTGGCTCTCACAGACCTGTAACTTCTTCTTTAAGAAGCTCTTCTGTCTTCCACTCGTTACCTGTATTAATAGAACCTGTTTGAACTCGTTAAATGACACCTGTCTACATCCTCAAACAGTCAGACTCCAAACTCCACTATGGCCAAGACCTAAGAGCTGTCAAAGGACACCAGGAAAAGAATTGTAGACCTGCACCAGACTGGGAAGAGTGAATCTACAATAGGCAAGCAGCTTGGTGTGAAAAAAATCAACTGTGGGAGCAATTATCAGAAAATGGAAGACATACAAGACCACTGATAATCTCCCTCGATCTGGGGCTCCACGCAAGATCTCATCCCATGAGGTCAAAATGATCATGAGAACGGTGAGCAAAAATCCCAGAACCACACGGGGGGACCTGGTGAATGACCTGCAGAGAGCTGGGACCAAAGTAACAAAGGTTACCATCAGTAACACACTACGCCGACAGGGAATCGAATCCTGGAGTGCCAGACGTGTCCCCCTGCTTAAGCCAGTGCATGTACAGGCCCGTCTGAAGTTTGCCAGAGAGCACATGCGAGAATGTCATGTGGTCAGATGAAACCAAAATAGAACTTTTTGGTATAAATTCAACTTGTGGTGTTTGGAGGAAGAAAAATACTGAGTTGCATCCCAAGAACACCACACCTACTGTGAAGCATGGGGGTTGAAACATCATGCTTTGGGGCTGTTTTTCTGCTAAGGAGACAGGACGATTGATCCGTGTTAAGGAACGAATGAATGGGGCCATGTATTGTGAGATTTTGAGCCAAAACCTCCTTCCATCAGTGAGAGCTTTGAATGGTTGACCAAATACTTATTTTCCACCATAATTTACGAATAAATTATTTGAAATTCCTACAATGTGAATTCCTGGATTTTTTTTTCACATTCTGTCTCTCACAGTTGAAGTGTACCTATGATGAAAATTACAGACCTCTGTCATCATTTTAAGTAGGAGAACTTGCACAATCTGTGGCTGACTAAATACTTTTTTGCCCCACTGTACGTCACTATGCACAACTTTGACTTGCACACCTGAGATAAGACTAATGCCCAGGCTGTCTAACTCTCAATTGGGCACGGTATAATTGAAGGACATTCCGCTGTGTTAATAAATGATATATCCTGCCATCTCCCCTCACTCCAGGCGCAATCACCCACGCGCAAATTGATGCTTCACGATGCCTCTCCCTGGGACACCTTGTAAATCAAGTATAATTGACAGACGGGAGTGATGAAATGCAAAGTGCCGCGAGCAAATGACTCCATCAGAGCGGCTCCATTAAAACGTCCGAGGTGGCCAATTATCTTTCACACTTGGCCAGTCAGACACTCAAAAGAAACTCGTGTCAGGGTTGCACTTTGCGTGGAAAAAGAGCTGCGCTAAGGACAGCGGGGAGAGTTTGGAACATTAAGCAACATGCCGATAAAGATTTACAACTGTAGTCAATTTTGAAAAGAGTGCAGATTTCTTTCAAGGTTACTTAACGCCAAACCAGAACATTTTGACATTGTTACCTAGGATCCAGAAAATGGGAAAGGAAAACCATATGCATTAAAAAAACAATCAATCAATCAATCAATGTTTACTTATATAGCCCTAAATCACTAGTGTCTCAAAGGGCTGCACAAACCACTACGACATCCTCGGTAGGCCCACATAAGGGCAAGGAAAACTCACACCCAGTGGGACATCGGTGACAATGATGACTATGAGAACCTTGGAGAGGAGGAAAGCAATGGATGTCGAGCGGGTCTAACATGATACTGTGAAAGTTCGATCCATAATGGATCCAACACAGTCGCGAGAGTCCAGTCCAAAGCGGATCCAACACAGCAGCGAGAGTCCCGTTCACAGCGGAGCCAGCAGGAAACCATCCCAAGCGGAGGCGGATCAGCAGCGCAGAGATGTCCCCAGCCGATACACAGGCAAGCAGTACATGGCCATCGGAGCGGACCGGACCCCCTCCACAAAGGAGATATGTGTATCAGGTTGATGACTACAATGATACCTCAACTAATAGTTTGATATACAAGCTGCATTTTGGCTTTATGTTATACTTTAAGTTGGAAGCTTAAATTTGAGTTGAGAATAGGTTGCGTTTTAAAGATGATGATGAAGAAGAAGATGAGGAAGAAGTAAGAGTAAAAAGAAGAGGAGGAAGAAGAAATATGGCAATAACAAACAGAAGAACAACAATAACAAAACCATGAAGAGAAAGAACAAGAACAAGAAAAAGTAAAACCAGTACAATAAGACAAGAACCACAAGGAAAAAAAAAAAAAAAAAAATTAACAAGAACAAAAAACACAGAAAAGAGCAAGAACAAGAAGAACTAGAAGAAGAGCAACACTAAACTTTAAGGTTTTACTACTTACGTATAAAATACTACACGGTCTAGCTCCAGCCTATCTTGCCGATTGTATTGTACCATATGTCCCGGCAAGAAATCTGCGTTCAAAGGACTCCGGCTTATTAGTGATTCCCAGAGCCCAAAAAAAGTCTGCGGGCTATAGAGCGTTTTCCGTTCGGGCTCCAGTACTCTGGAATGCCTTCCCGGTAACAGTTCGAGATGCTACCTAAGTAGAAGCATTTAAGTCTCACCTTAAAACTCATTTGTATACTCTAGCCTTTAAATAGACTCCCTTTTTAGACCAGTTGATCTGCCGTTTCTTTTCTTTTTCTCCTCTGTCCCACTGGAGGGGGTCCGGTCCGTTGGCCATAGATGAGGTGCTGGCTGTCCTGAGCCGGGACCCAGGATGGACCGCTCGCCTGTGTATCGGTTGGGGAGATCCCTGCGCTGCTGATTGGCCTCCGCTTGGGGTGGTTTCCTGCAGGCTTCACTGTGGAAGGGACTCTTTCTGCTGTGTTGGATCCACTTTGGACTGGACTCTCTTGGTTGTGTTGGACCCACTATGGATTGAACTTTCACAGTATCATGTTAGACCCGCTCGACATCAATTACTTTCGGTTCACCTAGAAGAGGGGGGGTTGCCCACATATCCGGTCCTCTCCAAGGTTTCTCATAGTCATCATTGTCACCGACGTCCCACTGGGTGTGACTTTTCCTTGCCCTTATGTGGGCTCTACTGAGGATGTCGTTGTGGTTTGTGTTGTGATTTGTACAGCCCTTTGAGACATTAGTGATTTAGGGCTATATAAATAATCATTGATTGATTGATTGATTGATAAAATGAAGAACAATAACAAGAAGAAGAACCGGAACAAGAGCAAAAAAATAAAATAAGAATGAGAACAACAATGAGAACAAGAAGAAAAAGAACAAGAAAACAAGAAAAACTACTACCATAGTTGTTTGTACTACAGTATAGTGTTTTCAAAAAAAATGTTGTATCTAACTTTATGTTTCTTTTAAAAGGCGTCTTACAAGATGAAATTGTGATGTTTTTTTTTGTAGGGGAGAGTACAGACTGAATTAATTTCATTTCATTTCAGTTGGTGACCGTGACGTTGATTTGAGATACGAGTGTTTTTAGTTATTAACTCGATCATAGAACCAGTTGAGCTTGTAAGTTGAGGTACTGTACTTATAAAAAAATACATACAAAATTTGAGAATGTAAAATTGATACAATAGACATTAGGGCTGCAAATCTTTGGGTGTGCCACGATTCGATTCAATATCGATTCTTGGAGTCGCGATTCGATTATATATCGATTTTTTCAATTCAACGCGATTCTCGATTCAAAAACGATATATTTCTGATTCAAAACGATTCCGTATTCATTCAATACATAGGATTTCAGCAGGATCTACCCCAGTCTGCTGACATGCTAGCAGAGTAGTAGATTAAAAAAAAAAAAGCTTTTATAATTGTAAATGACAATGTTTTATCAACTGATTGCAATAATGTAAATTTGTTTTAACTATAAAACGAACCAAAAATATGACTTATTTTGTCTATGTGAAAACATTGGACACAGTGTGTTGTCAAGCTTATGAGATGCGATGCAAGTGTAAGCCACTGTGACACTATTGTTCTTTTTTAAATTTTTTATAAATGTCTAATGATAATGTAAATGAGGGATTTTCAATCACTGCTATGCTGAAATTATAACTAATATTGATACTGTTGTTGATAATATACATTTTTGTTTCACTACTTTTGGTTTGTTCTGTGTCATGTTTGTGTCTCCTCAATTGCTCTGTTTATTGCAGTTCTGAGTGTTGCTGGGTCAGGTTTGGTTTTGGAATTGGATTACACTGTTATGGTATTACTGTGTATTTGGTTTGTTGGATTGATTAATTTTTTTTTTTTTTTAATAAAAAAATAAAAGAAATCGCTTTTTAAAAAAATGAGAATTGATTCTGAATCGCACACCCTTAATTGACATTATAGTAGACTGTCAAAGGTCTAAATGCACCATCAAGTGAGGAACGTTTGCGGGTGCCACCTTGAACGTGGCAATCTCCAGACACACAAATGAACCAAATTAAAACTCAATTGCATGTGGAAACCTATGCGTGCTCACTTTTATACCCTACTTTTATTGGACTTAGGAGCAGTAGCTGTCGTAAATGGTCCCTTTTTGCCACAGAATTGTGCAGTTAAAATTAAATCCAAACCCAGATGTCATTGTTATACTATGTTTAAGGTCACACAAGGCCTTTTGCACTGCACTTGGGCGCCATATAAACCTGGGTCTCTGCATGTTTCAACATGCAGAGACCCATAAGACTTTTTAAGACCATCATGAATGAAATTTAAGACTATTTCACATCCATACTGACAAAGAAGAAAAAAGGTGTGAAGGAAAATCAGAGGCCCAGAATAAACATTTTAAGTATACAGTCGTGGTCAAGAGTTTACATACACTTGTGAAGAAGATAATGTCATGGTGGTCTTGAGTTTCCAATCATTTCTACAACTCTTTTTTTTTTTTGTGATAGAGTGACTGAAGCACATACTTGTTGGTCACAAAAAACATTTATGAAAATGTGACCAAATCTGCTGGGACAAAAGTACATACACAACAATGTTAATATTTGGTTACATGTCCCTTGGCATGTTTCACTGCAATACCACACTTTTGGTAGCCATCCACAAGCTTCTAGCAAGCTTCTGGTTGAATTTTGACCACTCCTCTTGACAAAATTGGTGCAGTTCAGCTAAATGTGTTGGTGTTCTGACATGGACTTGTTTCTTCAGCATTGTCCACACGTTTAAGTCGGGACTTTGGGAAGGCCATTCTAAAACCTTAATTAAATGGGCTGTACTTGTATAGCGCTTTTCTACCTTCAAGGTAATCAAAGCGCTTTGACACTACTTCCACATTTTACCCATTCACACACACATTCACACACTGATGGAGGGAGCTGCCATGCAAGGCGCCAACCAGCACCCATCAGGAGCAAAGGTGAAGTGTCTTGCTCAGGACACAACGGACGTGACAAGGTTGGTACTAGGTGGGAATTGAACCAGGGACGCTCGGGTTGCGCACGGCCACTCTGCCACTGCGCCTGATTTAGCCATCCCTTTACCACTTTTGTCGTGTGTTCGGGCTCCAGTACTCTGGAATGCCCTCCCGGTAACAGTTCGAGATGCCACCTCAGTAGAAGCATTTAAGTCTCACCTTAAAACTCATTTGTATACTGTAGCCTTTAAATAGACTCCCTTTTTAGACCAGTTGATCTGCTGTTTCTTTTCTTTTTCTTCTATGTCCCACTCTCCCCTGTGGAGGGGGTCCGGTCCGATCCGGTGGCCATGTACTGCTTGCCTGTGTATCGGCTGGGGACATCTCTGCGCTGCTGATCCGCCTCCGCTTGGGATGGTTTCCTGCTGGCTCCGCTGTGAACGGGACTCTCGCTGCTGAGTTGGACCCGCTTTGGACTGGACTCTCGCGACTGTGTTGGATCCATTGTGGATTGAACTTTCACAGTATCATGTTAGACCCGCTCGACATCCATTGCTTTCCTCCTCTCTAAGGTTCTCATAATCATTATTGTCACAGACGTCCCACTGGATCATTATTGTCACCGATGTCCCACTGGGTGTGAGTTTTCCTTGCCCTTATGTGGGCCTACCGAGGATGTCGTGGTGGTTTGTGCAGCCCTTTGAGACACTAGTGATTTAGGGCTATATAAGTAAACATTGATTGATGATTGATTGATTTGGGGTCATTGTCCTGTTGGAACACCCAACTGCGCCCAAAATCCAACCTCCGGGCTGATGATTTTAGGTTGTCCTGAAGAATTTGGATGTATCCTCCTCTTTCATTGTCCCATTTACTCTCTGTAAAGCACAAGTTTCCATTGGCAGCAAAACAGGCCCAGATCATAATACGACCACCACCATGCTTGACGGTAGGGACGGTGTTCCTGGGATTAAAGGCCTCACCTTTTCTTCTCCAAACATTTCCATCCATTTTCTACCGCTTATTTCCTTTTTGGGGTCGCGGGGGGCGCTGGCGCCTATCTCAGCTACAATCGGGCGGAAGGCGGTGTACACCCTGGACAAGTCGCCACCTCATCGCAGGGCCAACACAGATAGACAATTTTCACACTCACATTCACACACTAGGGCCAATTTAGTGTTGCCAATTAACCTATCCCCAGGTGCATGTCTTTGGAAGTGGGAGGAAGCCGGAGTACCCAGAGATAACCATATTGCTGGGTATTGTGGCAAAACAGCTCAATTGTTGTTTCATCTGACATCACAAGGACAATGGTAACACCTTCTGGAGAAAAGTTCTGTGGGGGGATGAAACACAATTAGAAACAAATAAGAGTTGTAGAAATCTGTGGAAACTCATGACAGCCATTGCATTATGTTCTTTACAAGTGTATGTAAACTTTTGACCACAACTGCATTAATTCATTCACTGCTCTTTTACATTGAACATTTTTAATAAAACTAAAAACACCAGAAGCATCTCTATTGCAATCTATTTATTTGGAACTCTGAAATAAATATTGACAAACATCACAATGATTAATTATCAGATTTTTCCTGGAATGGAAAGAATAAACATGATTTTGGATTGAAAGTCCCAGACATAATTTGGATGAAAAGAATGTGGATAACGTTCACATTTCCTCAGCTCATTTTGTATTTGGTATATATTTCATGTTGACTATATTTTTACTTGCTTTTAGGGAATTTTTTTTGCAAATATCTAGTTCTGCTTTTCAGCTCCAGTAAAACTATTCAACGCATTCTAAGCATGCTCCTTGACTCAAAAGTCCTCACAGCAAATGAAACAGTCCATTGCGCTTTACAGTCTTGTAAAAAATGTAGAAAGTGCGCAGTTGTATAGTCTCTTTTCCGTGATACAACTGAGGCTTTTCTACAGGTGGTTTTACATCATTTAAGTGGAAAGAATGAAAACGCCCCAAGCTGAGGCTGCCTGGCAAAGGATCAGTCTCATTCCTAATCAGTCGGAGGCTTCTTTTCTTTGGCCCGTCAAAGTCAGCGTCTCAGGGAGCTGATGCAAGACCTGCAGCCTCTGGTCCTGCTGGTGAGAACTGTGCAAAACTCTCCGAGTGTATACATAGTCACATGACGTAATTTACTGTACAAACAATACACTGCAATGAACAAAATACAAAAAAAAAATGTGTTGCCTACTGGATAGAGTATAATGGTGCAGATATTGTCTCTGAGCTAATGGCTGTACCCCCGTCACCTCAGGCATCACATCCTGTTTTTCCCGTGTCACCGAGGTCGGACAATGGTGACGCATCTCTACAACCTTTTGTGTGTGAGGGTTTTTTTTTTGGTGGTAGCTTCCAGTTGAATGATAACCTCCCGCTCCCCCTGTGATGTTTGGGCTCTGGATTATCCCTCAGATCAGTGTGGTTGTTTTTGGTAGGATTCCACTCTAATCTCGTGTGTTTCGGTCACACGGCGATGAAAGACATTGCTATTGGCTCTAGGGCTGACACTAGCAGATGCAGGTGTACCAGGGGACACAATGCAAAGCCTTACAGTGCATTTTTTTTTAATCCTACACATGAGCTTCCACAACAGAGTTGTGCAGGGACTATCCTAAGAAGAGTTGTGCTGTTTTTGTGCACTAATCCTTTAAAAAAGGGTGGAGTGTCTTTTAACAAACCACAAACCTGACAAGTTTCAGCTATTTGTGATCAACGGGGATTACCTAAAACAACAGTTGTCAGTGGAAATATGACAGCACGACTAAACAAGACATGTCTTTTGACAGAATGCCTATGTTTTGACTCATCAGCAGTCATACAGTCGACACACAATACGCTCTCTTATTAGAAAATACAGTGGAACCTCAACCTACAAGCTCAATTGGTTCCACGACTGAGCCTGTAACTCAAAACATCCATCCAATCATATCTCAAATAAGCCCTGCACATCAAAATTAATTTGAATAATTTCAATCAATGCTTTGCCCTCCCAAAACATGCCTTTTAAAGTATCAGTAGCGTGGAAAAAAGGTTGCCTCTATATTAAAGGTATTATCTTACATTCAGTATCTGATACAATATATGACACCAAAAGACTTCGAAAGTTTGCAAATAAATAAATGTGGTCAAGATAGTATTAATCTTACAGAGATTTCCGGGCAATTTTGAGGATTAATCAGGAAGCCAGTCACATGATCCACGATGTAGCGTTAGGAACTACTTATCAACAACAATGCTAATCAAGCAGACTTTGTGAGAAGCAACAACAATTACTTTTTGAAAACTGGCGATCCAAAAATCTCATCTTTTTAGCCCAACCACAAGGGAGATGAGCAATAAGTTTTAGAAGCAGAGTGCTAAACGGATGCAGCTTTATTGAAATACTACCATCAGCAGCATTGCTAGTTTCTAAACATACAAACCAACCATAACCAACTATAATACAACAAACCCCGACTGTACAATTTCCACTCACACTGGCATGCTGACCGACAGGATGCTCACACTATTCCGTTTAGATCAAAATTCGATTGCAGTTCTTACGAAGGGTTAAAAAAAAGTTGCCGCAACTACGTCATTTTTGCTTTTTTGGATGTCAAAGTCGACCAGCTTCTCGGTCAATGGTCACACTTGTCTACTAGCAGGTGAGCGATGCATTGATTATGGTCTACAATTCACCTTTAGCAAGTTTGAGAAGAAGCAGAAGCAGCCGCCGGCTTAGTGTCTCAACAAGAGCAACGTAAGCGAGCATTAGCTCGCTGCTATTAATGTGCCGCTAAAATAGGCCGTCAGCGTTGGCGCTCATAATAACAATATCACTCATATTTGGTGAATTGTCAGGTGACGACACATAAATGAAGCACTGTTTGCGTTTTCTGTATATTTTTAGACGGAATAACGGGCGCAATAGAGGACCCTCTATCTGTTAACTCAATTGCCAACTATTTATTTCAATCAATCAATCAATCAATGTTTATTTATATAGCCCCAAATCACAAATGTCTCAAAGGACTGCACAAATCATTACGACTACAACATCCTCGGAAGAACCCACAAAAGGGCAAGGAAAACTCACACCCAGTGGGCAGGGAGAATTCACATCCAGTGGGACGCCAGTGACAATGCTGACTATGAGAAACCTTGGAGAGGACCTCAGATGTGGGCAACCCCCCCCCTCTAGGGGACCGAAAGCAATGGATGTCGAGCGGGTCTAACATGATACTGTGAAAGTTCAATCCATAGTGGCTCCAAGACAGCAGCGAGAGTCCCGTCCACAGGAAACCATCTCAAGCGGATCAGCAGCGTAGAGATGTCCCCAACCGATACAGGCGAGCGGTCCATCCTGGGTCCCGACGAGCGGTCCATCCTGGGTCTCGACTCTGGACAGTCAGTACTTCATCCATGGTCATCGGACCGGACCCCCTCCACAAGGGAGGGGGGGACATAGGAGAAAGAAAAGAAGCGGCAGATCAACTGGTCTAAAAAGGAGGTCTATTTAAAGGCTAGAGTATACAGATGAGTTTTAAGATGAGACTTAAATGCTTCTACTGAGGTAGCATCTCGAACTGTTACCGGGAGGGCATTCCAGAGTACTGGAGCCCGAACGGAAAACGCTCTATAGCCCGCAGACATTTTTTGGGCTTTGGGAATCACTAATAAGCCGGAGTCTTTTGAACGCAGATTTCTTGCCGGGACATACGGTACAATACAATCGGCAAGATAGGCTGGAGCTAGACCGTGTAGTATTTTATACGTAAGTAGTAAAACCTTAAAGTCACATCTTAAGTGCACAGGAAGCCAGTGCAGGTGAGCCAGTACAGGCGTAATGTGATCAAACTTTCTTGTTCTTGTCAAAAGTCTAGCAGCCGCATTTTGTACCAACTGTAATCTTTTAATGCTAGACATGGGGAGACCTGAAAATAATACGTTACAGTAATCGAGACGAGACGTAACAAACGCATGGATAATGATCTCAGCGTCTTTAGTGGACAAAATGGAGCGAATTTTAGCGATATTACGGAGATGAAAGAAGGCCGTTTTAGTAACAATTCTAAATGCAACAAAAATCCAAGCATATGTGTCTTGTCTCACATAGGGACTGTGAATGATAAGAAGCACAATTCTTTCCAATGTTTGCGTATTTCCAGTCTGACTGATCTGATAATAAGGTCGGAGTGCAGAAGCGTTACTTCAGTGACATCGAATCTATTGAAATTGCCGAAGATATTCAGAGCAGAATATTCAAAAGGACTGACTGAATTTGTGGCATTATGTAATGTTTAGACTGTATTTTTACATACTTGGCGGATTGTAAATACAATTGAATATGGTTTAATGCAGTGGTTCTCAACCTTTTTTCAGTGATGTACCCCCTGTGAACATTTTTTTAATTCAAGTACCCCTTAATCAGAGCAAAGCATTTTTGGTTGAAAAAAAAGATAAAGAAGTAGAATACAGCACTATGTCATCAGTTTCTGATTTATTAAATTGTATTGTATATATTGCTCATTTGTAGTGGTCTTTCTTGAACTCTTTGGAAAAAAAAGATATAAAAATAATTAAAAACTTGTTGAAAAACAAACAAGTTATTCAATTATAAAGATGTCTACACATAGAAGTAATCATCAACTTAAAGTGCCCTCTTTGGGGATTGTAATAGAGATCCATCTGGATTCATGAACTTAATTCTAAACATTTCTTCACAAAAAAAGAAATCTTTAACATCAATATTTATGGAACATGTCTTATAAAAAATCTAGCTGCCAACACTGAATATTGCATTGTTGCATTTGTTTTTCACAGTTTATGAACTTAAATTCATATTTTGTTGAAGTATTATTCAATAAGTATATTTATATATATTTTTTTAAATTGTGGCTATTTATAGAATATTAAAAAAAAAAAAATCTCACGTACCCCTTGGCATACCTTCAAGTACCCCCAGGGGTACGCGTACCCCCATTTGAGAACCACTGGTTTAATGGATACAATGAAACATAATTAAACATATAAAGTCAACTAATTAATAATGTAATAAAACTGTTCAGCATTTACTTCGGGGACCGGACTTTTGCAGTTGTATTGTACATGCTGCTTTTCCATTGTGAAACAATAGGAATTATTCTTGTAGTTATGTTGCACCCAAATGTTTTTGAGGGACAAACTGCAGGTCAGAGTAAACAGCAGGCTGTATTTGTGTACCAAAGGTAATGCTGGATCGTCCAGTTTGTAAAGTCAGAAAACAGAACAAACTGAAACACGTCAAAAACAGCATTGGCAGCGTCGCCATATTTTCATGGAGAAATGTCCCTTGTTTGGACGTTTGTGGGTCCGAGCCGCAAAGGCTTACTGCAGCTTTGTGTCATGCGGATCGACAACGCTGCGGTGGGGCTGACTTGCTGGGTCGGTGAACCTGTAGGATATGTTATTAATGGTTTGTTTCTCTAATTTGGTCATCCACTTTTTCTCCTTTGCACTTTCTGTCTCAGTTGGAGGGCAGGGTTGTGTCGATCTATGGACAGCTAGCTACTGCTCGGGTTGTATGGTATACCAGTAGTGGTATTAAAAAAGGCTTTGCGAAGATATATGAATATGTGACAGACTGTGAACCTTGAAAGATAAAAACATTATATCAATCAATCAATTAATGTTTACTTATATAGCCCTAAATCACTAGTGTCTCAAAGGGCTGCACAAACCACTACGACATCCTCGGTAGGCCCACATAAGGGCAAGGAAAACTCACACCCAGTGGGACGTCGGTGACAATAATGACCCAGTGGGACGTCGGTGACAATAATGACTATGAGAACCTTAGAGAGGAGGAAAGCAATGGATGTCGAGCGGGTCTAACATGATACTGTGAAAGTTCAATCCACAATGGATACAACACAGTCGCGAGAGTCCAGTCCAAAGAGGATCCAAGACACAGCAGCGAGAGTCCCGTTCACAGCGGAGCCAGCAGGAAACCATCCCAAGCGGAGGCGGACCAGCAGCGCAGAGATGTCCCCAGCCGATACACAGGCGAGCAGTACATGGCCACCGGATCGGACCGGACCCCCTCCACACGGGAGAGTGGGACATAGAAGAAAAAGAAAAGAAATGGCAGATCAACTGGTCTAAAAAGGGAGTCTATTTAAAGGCTAGAGTATACAAATGAGACTTAAATGCTTCTACTGAGGTGGCATCTCGAACAGAGTACTGGAGCCCGAACGGAAAATGCTCTATAGCCCGCAGACTTTTTTTGGGCTTTGGGAATCACTAATAAGCCGGAGTCCTTTGAACGCAGATTTCTTGCCGGGACATATGGTACAATACCATCGGCAAGATAAGATGGAGCTAGACCGTGTAGTATTTTATACGTAAGTAGTAAAACCTTAAAGTCACATCTTAAGTGCACAGGAAGCCAGTGCAGGTGAGCCAGTACAGGCGTAATGTGATCAAACTTTCTTGTTCTTGTCAAAAGTCTAGCAGCCGCATTTTGTACCAACTGTAATCTTTTAATGCTAGACATGGGGAGACCCGAAAATAATACGTTACAGTAGTTGAGGCGAGACGTAACAAACGCATGGATAATGATCTCAGCGTCTTTAGTGGACAGAATGGAGCGAATTTTAGCGATATTACGGAGATGAAAGAAGGCCGTTTTAGTAACGCTTTTAATGTGTGCCTCAAAGGAGAGGGTTGGGTCGAAGATAATACCCAGATTCTTTACCGTGTCGCCTTGTATAATTGTATAATATGACAAAAGATTATATAGCCAGTAATGACATTTGATTGTGGTCCCTTTTACTTTGAAAAGTATTGAAACAAAAATAAAAGATGGTGTTTAGACAACCCTATTAACAGCTTAAACTGTGTTGGAAGGCTCAGAAATTACACTATGATTAGCAAATTAACCATACCGAAAGGCCAAGATAAAGCGGGGTGCTCGCAAGTACAAACCCCATTTATATATGAGTTGGGAAATTGTGTTAGATGTAAATACAAACGGAATACAATGATTTGCAAATCATTTTCATCCAATATTCAGTTGCATATGCTACAAAGACAACATATTTGGTGTTCAAACTTGCAAATAATCATTAACTTTAGAATTTGATGCCAGCAACACGTGACAAAGAAGTTGGGAAAGGTGGCAATAAATACTGATAAAGTTGAGGAATGCTCATCAAACACTTATATGGAACATCCCACAGATGTGCAGGCTAATTGGAAACAGGTGGGTGCCATGATTGGGTATAAAAGCAGCTTCCATGAAATGCTAAGTAATTCAAAAACAAGGATGGGGCGGTATAGCTCGGTTGGTAGACTGGCCGTGCCAGCAACTTGAGGGTTGCAGGTTCAATTCCCGCTTTCACCATCCTAGTCACTGCCATTGTGTCCTTGGGCAAGACACTTTACCCACCTGCTCCCAGTGCCACCCACACTGGTTTAAATGTAACTTAGATATTGGGTTTCACTATGTAAAGCGCTTTGAGTCACTAGAGAAAAGCGCTATATGAAATATATAATTCACATGGGTTGAGGGTCACCACTTTTTAAGCAAATTATCGAACAGTTTTAGAACAACATTTCTCAACGAGCTATTGCAAGGAATTTTAGGGATTTTACCATCTACGGTCCGTAAAATCATCAAAAAGGTTCAGAGAATCTGGAGAAATCACGGCACGTAAGCGGTGATATTACGAACTTTTGATCCCTCAGGCGGTACTGCATCAAAAATCGACATCAGTGTGTAAAGGATATCACCACATGGGCTCAGGAACACTTCATAAAACCACTGTCAGTAACTACAGTTGGTCACTACATCTGTAAGTGCAAGCTAAAACTGTACTATGCAAAGCCAAACCCATTTATCAACAATATCCTGAAACGCCACCGGCTTGGCTGGGCCCGAGCTAACTTTAGATGGACTGATGCAAAGTGGAAAGGTGTTCTGTGGTCTGACGAGTCCACATTTCAAATTATATTTGGAAACAGAGGATGTGGTGTCCTCCAGAACAAAGAGAAAATAACCATTCGGATTGTTATAGGCGCAGAGTTCAAAAGCCAGCATCTGTGATGGTATGGGGGTGTATTGGGTAACTTACACATCTGTGAAGGTACCATTAATGCTGAATGGTCCATACAGGTTTTGGAGCAACATATGTTGTCATCCAAGCAACGTTATCATGGACGCCCCTGCTTATTTCAGCAAGACAAGAGTTACAACAGCGTGGCTTCGTAAAAAAAGAGTGCGGGTACTTTCCTGGCCCGCCTGCAGTCCAGACCTGTCTCCCATCAAAAATGTGTGGCGCATTATGAAGCGTAAAATACGACAGCAGAGACCCCGGACTGTTGAACGACTGAAGCTCTACATAAAACAAGAATGGGAAAGAATTCCACTTTCAATGCTTCAACAATTAGTTTCCTCAGTTCCCAAACGTTTATTGAGTGTTGTTAAAATAAAAGGTGATGTAACACAGTGGTGAACATGTCCTTTCCCAACTACTTTGGCATGTGTTGCAGTTAATGAGTTTGAACATCAAATATCCTGTCTTTGTAGTGCATTCAATTGAATATGGGTTGAAAAGGATTTGTATACCGTTTATATTTACATGTAACACAATTTCCCAATTCATATGGAAACGGGGTTTTAGTAATGTTGTCAGCGTATTTAATCAATCGCAAATGGACTGTTCAGAGTGTCTGAAAACGTTTCAGCTCTCATCGGTTCATGCTCATAGACTTACATTTGTCAGATCGAGTCTGAGCGCTGGTGCCAAAGCCCATATTGATGATATGAATGGTGGAACAACATTGGTCGCTGGGTGGTTGTTGTTTAATCCCCCTGTCGTTCAAACTCGACCAGAAACAGCATGTTTTGATTAGGGTGAGTGGAAATTATCCGTCGGAAACAACATTGCTCCATGTCGGGGACAGGGGGAGGTCTCCCTCCTTCCCCTTCTACCTGCTGGGGTGTGATGAGCAAACAGTGGCTCTGGTGGTGGTTGCTTGGTGGTCTGCAGCATTCTGTGATTTGCAGCCCTGAAGAGGAGGAGGGAGGGATTACCTCAATCCTCTCTCCTCGCTTGGCCCCATCCAACTCAACACTTCAGACTCAAACAAAGGATCAGGGGCTAAGGGCCTTGGGCCCCTGGCGCGCTCCTAATCCTATTCCAGCTGGACAACAATCCGTCTGGCCATGGGTAATGTAAGCCCTGGCTGGGTAAGGCGCTTGGTGAAGAAGTCAGACAGCTCGTCAAGGATGAGGACTTAATTAGCCATGCAAAGTCAACCTGCTTAATTGAAAAGATTCCATTCCGAAAGCCGCCACGGGAGCGCAAGAGTGCAGGAGAGCTTTTTGTTCAAGGTGTTCAAGGAATTCTGTTGGTAGCTTGTAAGGTTAATAGGGTTGTGCTTGGTGCCAGGATAGCTGAAGTGTTTTCGTGGTGAGGCTTAATCCGTCAAAGCGGACTCACATAAAAACACAAAAGTTCAGGGGATGTACAGTATGTGCTTCTTGTGAGATGCATCGTTGAGTTGAGCTGAGTTTGTGTACGCAGGTTGAGCTGATGTCAAAACTGTCAGCACTCAGAGGGGCAGACAAAGCACATGCACCTTGCAGAAGTAAAACAGAAACTCTCTTGACCCCGTCGCCAACTCCATCAGCACTGTTCAGCACGCCATCATCGCTCCGCCGTAATGTGTTTGGAAATGCTGCATGCCGAGGCCCTGTAATGCATTTAGCAACACGACCCCGCTCCGTCACCTCCCTGCTCCATCCCTCTTATCTGTAATGTGTTTGAATACGCCACTGCCGCCTAAACACGGCCGGTTTTAAAGAATGCCTCTCATGCTCAATCACAGACAGCGACCAGCGACAGGAATCGTCGGTTCATTTGTTTGACAAGGCTCGCTTCTGCCACTTGCGCCTAATGCATTTCAGCCGTTTGAAAAGCATACAAACACACACGTTGACGTATACACATGCACCTCACATGGAATAGGTGAACAAATAAACTGGAAAATACAATTTCTGAATAAACAGAGCTGAAATGTGGATCAATGGGAAGTCGGAATTCTTTTTACCTTTGATTGGATAAATGCATTTTGACAACTGCTTGTGGTTTTCGTCTGAAAGTTGGCTGCTTTGAATTAAATGACCCCTAAATGTATTTGTTACAGTATTTGTCCAACATCTCATCCCTTCTGCACAGCTAGCAATTTTAAGAACCTCAAATAATTAATGTTCAAAACCTTTTTTCTGCTTCTGTTCTTGCATCATCCAACTAAATCCACCATCTACCCAGAGTTGTAGAAAGCGATCATCTGCAGCTATGGTGATTTTAGCCTTCATGTGGGGACAATAATGTGGGCAGCGTGCTCATTTGGGATTAGTGCAGGTTTCTGCACATGGACCCGTCACTCATGTGGAGCGACAGCTACTTCAAACTGCAAGTTTAGAGCTAATCTTGAGGCACCCTTCACACATAGAGTACAGCATGTTTGGCTATTGTGCGTGCTCTAATCTGCGCTGAGATTTGGTGCACTTGCCTCACTTTGGCATGACGGGACGAGATGGGCACGATTGCATTCGCACACACGTGCACAACGTAGCCGAGTCATACAAAAACTGCAATTCGATCGCTCTTTACAGGAGCTTTGACAACATACACCTTTTAAAATAGAAATAAATAGTGAGACTCGAAATACTCTAAAAGTCAAAACCTATAGTACAAACCCTTTTTCCATATGAGTTGGGAAATTGTGTTGGATGTAAATATAAACGGAATACAATGATTTGCAAATCATTTTCAACCCATATTCGGTTGAATGCACTACAAAGACAAGATATTTGATGTTATAACTCATAAACTTTATTTTTTTTGCAAATAATAAACAACTTAGAGTTTCATGGCTGCAACACATGCCAAAGTAATTGGGAAACGGCATGTTCACCACTGTGTTAAATCACCTTTTCTTTTAACAGCACTCAAACGTTTGGGAACTGAGTAAACTTATTGTTGAAGCTTTGAAAGTGGAATTATTTCACATTCTTGTTTTATGTAGAGCTTCAGTCGTTCAACAGTCTGGGGTCTCCGCTGTTGTATTTTACGCTTCATAATGCTCTACACATTTTTGATGGGAGACAGGTCTGGACTTCAGGCGGGCCAGGAAAGTACCCGCACTCTTTTACTACGAAGCCACGCTGTTGTAACACGTGGCTTGGCATTGTCTTGCTGAAATAAGCATGGGCTTCCATGATAACGTTGCTTGGGTGACAACATATGTTGCTCCAAAACCTGTATGTACCTTTCAGCATTAATGGTACCTTCATAGATGTGTAAGTTACCCATGCCTTGGGCACTAATACACCCCCATACCATCACAGAGGCTGGCTTTTGAACTTTGCGCCTATAACAATCCAGATGGTTATTTTCCTCTTTGTTCCGTAGGACACCACGTCCACAATTTCCAAATATAATTGGAAATGTGGACTTGTCAGACCACAGGACACTTTTCCACTTTGCGTCAGTCCATCTTAGATGAGCTCAGGCCCAGCGAAGCGGGCGACGTTTCTGGGTGCTGTTGATAAAAGGGTTTGGCTTTGCATAGTACAGTTTTAACTTGCGCTTACAAATGTAGCGACCAACTGTAGTTACTGACAGTGGTTTTATGAAGTGTTCCTGAGCCCATGTGGTGATATCGTTTACACACTGATGTCGGTTATTGATGCAGTACCGTCTGAGGGATCAAAGGTCTGTAATATCATCGCTTAAGTGCAGTGATTTCTCCAGATTCTCTGAACCTTTTGATGATTTTACGGACCGTAGATGGTAAAATCTCTAAAATCTTTGCAATAGCTCGTTGAGAAATGTTGCTCTAAAACTGTTCGACAATTTGCTTAAAAAGTGGTGACCCTCGCCCCATCCTTGTTTGTGAATTACTTAGCATTTCATGGAAGCTGCTTTTATACCCAATCGTGGCACCCACCTGTTCCCAATAAGCCTGCACACCTGTGGGATGTTCCAAATAGGTGTTTGATGAGCATTCCTCAACTTTATCAGTATTTATTGCCACCTTTGTCACGTGTTGCTGGCATCAAATTATAAATTGAAAGATTATTTAAAAAAAAAAAAAAGTGTATCAGTTTGAACATCAAATATGTTGTCCTTGTAGCATATTCAACTGAATATGGGTTGAAAATGATTTGCAAATCATTGTATTACGTTTACATCTAACACAATTTCCCAACTCAGATGGAAACGGGGTTTGTATGTTCTATGATTTGATTATAAACCATTTTTGTGGAATCTTTAACTATTATGGCTAAGTCTAAGTCTCAAAGAGGTGTGTCAAATTTCCTCATTCACATCTATGGCATACATTGTCGTCGCACTGTGTGAATATTATTCACTCTCCTGATTTATTACTACTTGCTAATTTCCTTTGATTTACTCTGTTATAACACAGCCTTCATTCTTCTGTTGTTTTACTAAATCGCATTCAAGCTAACTCAGCAGTTAGTCTGTCTTCTGCTTCCCTCCTGCCTGTATGTGTGTCTGCGCTAGTTCCACAATTTAGAACCGCCTGTATTACTTCATTCGACATACTTGAGTAAACAATGTGTGATTGTCCGTAGATTCAAAATTGTCCACTTCTTAATCGTGATGGAACAAATCAATAATTTTTCCCATCCCAACCAGCAACTACGTTCACGTGCGTTAATAAGAAATGTAGTTTAATGCATGCAATTGCTCTTCTCACAAATAATCAATGAGTCCTGCCACCTTCCACAATAGCAATATTTTGAAAGGCAGGAAATAATCTAGAAAGTAGGCCTGGATGATATATCGGTTTTATCGAAATTCGGGTTTCTTATTGCAGACCATTTAACAAATAAAAAACATTTTTTCTTCTTGCTCTGGCTTTCTTTTTGCCCTCAGGAGCTTCCGCCGTCCTCCTTATTTCCTTAGCGGAGATTTACACACCTAAAACACAAAACATAGCTAGAGACCTAACGCTAACGAGAGCGAGACATTTGTTCAAAAGAAAATAAAAAAGTGTTGTCAGTACATTGGTTTCACGGCAACAGGTGTGGAAATGTATTAAAAAAAAGCCAACAGCACAACAAACTTAATCCTGCATTTGAAACCAAAATGCAACTCCTTTCAAGGCAAACCAGACTGCAACAACAAACAAACTCCCGCTAAAAGCAGCTAACTGTGGTGCGGCATAGCTCGGTTGGTAGAGTGGCCGTGTCAGCAACTTGAGGGTTGCAGGTTCGATTCCCGCTTGTACCATCCTAGTGACTGCAGTTGTGTCCTTGGGCAAGACACTTTACCCACCTGCTCCCAGTGCCACCCACACTGGTTTAAATGTAACTTCGATATTGGGTGTCACTATGTAAAGCGCTTTGAGTCACTTGAGAAAAGCGCTATATAAATATAATTCACTTCACTTCACTTCACAATCATTCACGCAAGGTACTAAGTATGATGAGAAAGAAGCACAGTGGAGAGCGATTACTAAAGCAGCTGCCAAGATGTGTTGCACGTACAATGGACATGCAACTAGTCTGGTACCAATGATTGTCACACACACAAACTAAGTGTGGTGAAATTATCCTCTGCATTTGACCCATCCCCTTGTTCACCCCCTGGGAGGTGAGGGAAGCAGTGAGCAGCAGCCGTGGCTGCGCCCGGGAATCATTTTTGGTCATTTAAACCCCAATTCCAACCCTTGATGCTGATTATCCTTGATTATCCACTTACTAAAACTACAGTCCTCTCAACAATGTATGCTTCTACATGTTTGTTTACATAAGTATTTCATTCAAGACAGTAGTTTAAAGGCCTACTGAAATGAAATGTTCTTATTTAAACAGGGATAGCAGGTCCATTCTATGTGTCATACTTGATCATTTCGCGATATTGCCATATTTTTGCTGAAAGGATTTAGTAGAGAACATCGACGATAAAGTTTGCAACTTTTGGTTGCTAATAAAAAAGCCTTGCCTGTACCGGAAGTAGCAGACGATGTGCGCGACGTCACGGGTTGTGGAGCTCCTCACATCCTCACATTATTTACAATAATGGCCACCAGCAGCGAGAGCGATTCGGACCAAGAAAGTGACGATTTCCCCATTCATTTTAGCGAGGATGAAATATTTGTGGATGAGAATAGTGAGAGTGAAGGACTAGAAGAAAAAATAAATAAATAAAAAAGGCGAGGGCAGTGGGAGCGATTCAGTTGTTATTAGACACATTTACTAGGATCATTCTGGAAAATCCATCATCTGCTTATTGTGTTACTAGAGTTTTAATGAGATTATATAGTACCTGAAAGTTGGAGGGGGTGTGGCCACGGGTGTGGTGAACGCCAGTGTGTCCGGTAGGAGGAGGTAATAGTCCGCAGCTGCAGGAGGACGCAAGCTCCGCTCATGTCTACGGTAAGAGCCGACTTTTTAGCACAATTTTCTTACCGAAACCTGCCGGTTGACATGTGGTCGGGAACCATGTTCGATTGACCACTCTGTTCCAAAGTAAAGCTTCACCTTCGGGAATGTAAACAAGGAAACACCGGCTGTGTTTGTGTTGCTAAAGGCAGCTGCAATACACCGCTTCCCACCAACATCTTTCTTCTTTGACGTCTCCATTATTAATTGAACAAATTGCAAAAGATTCAGCAACACAGATGTCCAGAATACTGTGTAATTATGCGAATGAAGCAGACTACTTATAGCTTGGATCGGGTTGGAAGAACATGTCCGCTACAACCGGTGACGTCACGTGCACGCGTCATCATTCCGCAACGTTTTCAACAGGATACTTCGCAGGAAATTTAAAATTGCAATTTAGTAAACTAAACCGTCCGTATTGGCATGTGTTGCAATGTTAATATTTCATCATTGATATATAAACTATCAGACTGCGTGGTCGATAGTAGTGGGTTTCAGTAGGCCTTTAAATTCAATTTTTTTTGATAGGATGATTTAATACTATTTATCAATTATTGGTATCTATAGATGGGCTTCACGGTGGAAGAGGGGTTAGTGCGTCTGCCTCACAATAGGAAGGTCCTGAGTAGTCAGGGTTCAATCCCGGGCTCGGGATCTTTCTGTGTAGAATTTGCATGTTCTCCCCGTGAATGCGTGGGTTCCCTCCGGGTACTCCGGCTTCCTCCCACTTCCAAAGACATGCACCTGGGGATAGGTTGATTGGCAACACTAAACTGGCCCTAGTGTGTGAATGTTGTCTGTGATGAGGTGGCGACTTGTCCAGGGTGTACCCCGCCTTCCGCCCAATTGTAGCTGAGATAGGCACCAGCGCTCCCCGCGACCCCAAAGGGAATAAGCGGTAGGAAATGGATGAATGGATGGTATTTATAGATATATTGGCATTAATTTATTTGCATGCAATGTGCAATGCTACATATTTCTTTACTGATGTATTTTATTGAAGACAGCAGTTGTAAATGTTGCACTTTATTAATCTCAATGTTTCAAGATGATTATTTTCGTTCACTGTGCAATGCACATTTTTGTTTACAGAAGTAATTTGTTCAAGACGGAAGAGCTTATTAATTTAGTTATTTGACAATTATTCCATAAAAACTACAATTTATATATTAACATTATCCTAATTAGAATGTTGCTAAGAGTAAGACGCAGTGTATGAAGTGTCATTTCAAACTACTAGTTTTTGATCAAATAAAATCTCTGTCATTGTTTTCATTGGTTTCTTTAACAAGTAGGGGGAAAAAAATCGGACAGATAAGTAATCAAATATTTTGTGAAAAAAATCAGAGAGTTTATTTTTAGGTCATCCTCCAGCACCCAATGCCACCCTGAGAGAGACACACTGTAGAAAATGGATTGATGGATCGCCCAGGCCTACCACAAAGTCTGAGAAAATACTGTAGTACAGCACAACGGTGCCTCAAGCAAATGGGCCAAAGTACAAATGCTCAGTGTGAGCGCAGGCAAGTTGAGACCAGGAGAGAAAGGGAGAATTTCAGAACAGCATACCATGCCACAAGACATGGAGAACATTAAGCCGATATAATTAATTCAAGGACATGCGGTTTATTAGCATTAGAGTCAACTCTCTTTGCTGACGAATGATGTTCCCTCCTGAAATCAGCTGAAAAAACACTGCTGGTCTTTCAAACAATTAACCTTTCCCACTGTTTAAATGGCTCAAGGGGAGAAAGAGGAACTCATCTGGGAGTGAATGCCCAGTCCTAGAGAATATTCAAAGGGAGGGTGGGGTGTGGGGGGTGGGGGGGCAAACTGAGACAGGAGCAGGAAGGTGGAAGACAAATGTAATTCACGTGGAAGGGAAGTGAAGTTGAAGGAATTGCTGGCAAGTGAGGGAGTAAGGGAGGTGAGGCAGGAATTAAAACTAAATCAGTCAGAGTTGACATAAACACCCCTTTGTTCGTTGATACGGTGATTGCGGCCTCAAGGCAATGTGATATGGCGACTGCTCGAGACCTGCCGACATTCCCACTCCATCGCCTCACGCAGACCGCATATACACTCCGGAGCTTTGGGGCTGTCTACACACTTGGAGGCTTAGTACCTCCTCCACCCCCTACCTAGCAGGCTAATACCTCAAGCCTTGATAATACAGAACTGTGTCTGATACCTGTCTGCAGGAAGCAGCCGTGAAATTACCTTCCTACAAATCAAGACACCTTTTGTAACAAGGAACCCTCCAATCCTTCCATAACGTTCATGATAAGACTCCATGAATAGTCGCCCTGAGAGTTAGAGCTTTACAGAAAGCCAGGTCAAGCTCTTACCGTGTCTTTCGAGATCTGGGAAGAAAACTGCCGTGTGTGATTAAACATTAACCTCCAAGTGGAGGATAAGCTGGGCCCTCACGCTTAGAGATGCTAAAAAGAAGTCTTCCACTGGGGGGGTAGGGGAGTTATCCTTTTTGTGTCCTCTTAGAAGCTCTAGTTGAAGTTAAGGCTATTGGATATTGGTCTTTACAAAACGATGACATGTTGCATTGAAATAGTGGCGTTCAATGACCCTCGGCGCTGCAGGTAAAAAGGGTCGCCCTGCCCGTTTTCTTAGCTTGAAAGGTTTCTAATGGCCCCGAGGTCAGCGTGTCATGTTTGTCCTGCCTGGAATGAATAACAATAGAGCAGAGTGGTGATGGACACAGGCTGGCAGGTAGACAGATCATTAGATGGATGACCAGATAAAGAACTGAATCTTATCAGCCTCAGGACAGCTGCTTCCGGAAGGAAATATTCTTAGTTCTTCCTGAATATTCTTGGCTTTGATTCCAAGAGATCAAATCTTCCTGGAAAGGCCTTGATGATTTTTTGATAAGTCATCATTATCATTCAATCAATTGCAGAGGAGATTTGAGAAGAAAGACTCAAGCCGTCTCTACAAATGGTATGAAATGGGCTGACGGGTCCGGGGATAGACGGAATTTCATGATAACACCCATGACGGGTCGATGCTAACATTGACTTGCGGTTCCCTCACGCATTGACCTATCAAGTCCATCACCACTGCCATCAATAGCGGTGCCCTGAACGGCAAAAACACAAATCGATCGAGGTGTTCTTGTGCATCAGTCGGATGTCTGCAGGCGGTGGACCTTGTCCAAAAACCAACATCAATCACATCTTTTGTCCATTGTCCATTCAAGATCAGCACCTTTATGCTCATGTGGACGTCACAACTCACTGGGTTATTGAAAAAAAAAAAAATCTCTACTTTTCCTGAACAATCGGATGCAACTTTTCTGAGCAGACAGTCAGGGGAATTTTCTATCAAATCTTTACCAAACCCATTTTCTCAAGCTCATATAAATTTAATGTTAGTCTCATGTACAAATGCATTGAAGAAAAAAAAAAAAAAGCAAATTAAAACATACAAACTGAATACTGACCAATTGTCGTTGCAAGCCTGATGTTTGAAGATACTATTGGCCTGATTGGACGTGCAACAAGTTGTTATAGTACACTGTCTTGTTTTAGTAGGATACAAGACGCAAAATCCTGTTCAAATAAAATGACAAGGTCTTCAATGCTATTGTGGAAAGTTCAATATAGTTTCTTTCAACTTTAATTAAAAATAACCAAACAACAAACTACGGAAGTATTGTTGGAGCAAAATGATTTGCAAACGTGTATCTCAATCTGCGTGTTCTCTCAAAAATACACTAATTTATGTGTCTGAATGTCAATCCGAGTGTGTATTCGCAAACGTGTTTTAGATCTGCGTTTGTGTTTTTTAAGTTGTCTGTCTGTCCCTAATCAGAAAGAATCCTCAATAGGCTGTCTACTTACACCGGACTTTTGCGACACTTCTGACGTGTAAGTTTTGAGCGCACACATCTAGATTCATGTGCGTGTAATAAAACTTGTGCGCGCACATTCAGAAGTGTGTCCGTGTAATACAATCTGCGCGTGTGTATATATGATCTACCTTTTTTGTATGCTAGCAAAAGAACAGCTAATGGGAATCCCCATAAATACAAATATCTCATTTGTGACTTTTTCCATATCAAAAAGGCAAAAATACTTGGCAGAGTTTTTATAATTTAGTGAGGTCCTGGGATCAGCCCTGCTGGGGTCGGCTTCGGCTCTGACTGTCTAGAGCAGGGGTGTCAAACTCAAATACAGAGTGGGCCAAAATTTAAAACGGAACAAAGCCGCGGGCCAAGGTTGCAGAAATTAACCTTTTAATAGGAACCCAAACAAGTTTTGCATTGAATATTGAACAAACAAGGCTTACATTACTTTATAGTGACATGCGATGTCGATTTTCTCTTCTGGGGTCGCTGGAGCCTATCTCAGCTGCATTCAGAGCGAAAGGTAGTGTACACCATGGACAAGTCACGACCTCATCACAGGGCCAACACAGATAGAGAGACAACATGCACACTCACATTCACACACTAGGGCCAATTTAGTGTTGCCAATCAACCTATAAATAATAATTTTAAAATATCAATGGCATATCAAATACAATTTACATATAAATTGGGGGGGGGGGGCGGTTGGTGGTAGCGGGGGTGTATATTGTAGCATCCCGGAAGACTTAGTGCTGCATGGGGTTCTGGGTATTACGTGTGTTACGGTGCAGATGTTCTCCCGAAATGTGTTAGTCATTCTTGTTTGGTGTGGCTTCACAGTGTGGCGCATATTTGTAACAATGTTAAAGTTGTCTACACGGCCACCCTCAGTGTGACCTGTATGGCTGTTGACCAAGTATGCCTTGCATTCACTCGTGTGTGTTAAAGCCGCAAAAATTATGTGACTGGGCTGGCACGTTGTTTGTATGGCAGGAAAGAGGACGTGACGACAGGTTGTAGAAGACGCTAAAGGTAATGCCTTCGAGGCTCGCCCCTAATATTGTTGTCCGGGTGGAAATCGGGAGAAATTCGGAAGAATGGTTACCCCGGGAGATTTACGCGAGGGGCAGTGAAATTTGGGAGGGTTGGCAAATGCGCTGTTACAGCGGCACTGCCCCTGTATAATACCGGCGGGCCAGCTTTAATCTTAATTTGATATTACCTCAAGGGCCAAATGAAATTTGGCCCGCGGGCCAGAGTTTGACACCCATGGTCTAGAGGAACTAAAAGTCTAGTTTCTGTAGGTGAACCCCTAAATATCATTACCATTGCCAGAGGGAAGCAGCCAGGAAGGCTTCCTGCCCAAGTTGATAAAAGCTGCACTCCGGCAGCGTGCATCCAGTCCAATTTCCAGCAAGTTCCACCAGTGCCGATGGCAATAGCTTTGGCGTGCTACGTGTCCGACAAAGTTCTCCGGTTCCACGGCGGCGCATCTTGACGTGTTCTGCGTGCCTTATCTCCAAACGTCCTCTTAAAGAGGCAAGGGAATGTGGGGAGGTCAAAGTCCGGGTTCTTAATGTCTAACAATTTGAATGCGGGTTAATAATTGAATCAGACTCCTGCGAATCAAATCGTCGAATAGTTGAATATTTCAAGACACCCCTAGTGTGCTTATTAGATTTTTCTTTTGCTCTAAATTATTTTTCCATCCCAGTTTGTTGCGGACCCCTGTTTTTCTAGTAATAATTTTTACATCCAGTAATAGAAAATGCCAAAGATTGTATCCTGAGATAAACACCTGGTACCCTGATCGTAGCCCTGAGCTATCATTTTTCCCCACAGTGTCTGCTCCTGGGGTAAAACATTTTCTCACGGCAACTCCACAATGACTTAACATTTTTTATGATGATATTCAAGCCATCAGTGCTCGGTTACATCTGAGGGAAACTTGGCTGATATTCATGCAAAGATAAATCCCAAAGTTCCCTTAGCCTTAATTGAAGAAGTGTAGCGGGTTAAGCAAACCACACTCAGGATGCAAATCCTGCTCTCTGCTGTCATTCTCTGTGTTTCATTAAAACCAAGCAACAAATCCCTTGTCGTAGCACAAGAATGTAACTCCGCCTGAGACGGCGACAATTATCCAGGCAAGTCTGTCAAAATAAATATGTAGTATCTTAGCCAACACATTATCTAAAATTTCTCAAGGCTGTAGTTGTTATGGAACACTAGCGATGTCACTCAACGGTGACTGTGTGAAAAGAGGTTTATGATATTAACAGTAGATACACACCTTCTGGCCGAACATGAAGTGCAGTTTGACAACTAGTTTATAACGGCAATGGAAACAGATGTGAGTTTTATATCCTAATGGAAACAAATATTTCAAATGGCTGCCCTATGTTCACATCTCAAATCATCACTTCAGTCAATCGCATGCATGAGAAAATCTGTGCAGAGTTCATCCATGCTTCGGTCCTACAATCGCTGCCCTCCCTTTTCCTCCCACTTGAGTGGAAGTACTCCAACAGACAGCACCAATTTTCGGCTAATTGGGCTTCAGGAAATTGCTTCTTGTTTCAATTTACAGTTGGACAGCCATGAAGACGGGTGATCTACTACTGCTCTTCTTCCTCACAGTGGGGTGGCAAGCATTCGGAAAAGTACAATGTAATATCTCTGGAAGTATGAAAGCGGTGCCACGGTTTTATGACAGGTGACGATCGCACAATATGGGTCAGCTTTATAGATCAAAAGCATGCTTTAGTCAGGATAAAAAATAGGACAACCCGTGGTGTTATTCTTCTACTCCTGAACTGCTGCAATTAAAACAGTAATAATTTTTCAAAATATGCACCTCCACTGGGGTGCCGCTGCTATTATCTTTCTTGGCGAATTGTAGCTGCTGTTATTAAACCCCATAAAATTCGAGTGGAATTTTTCAGTAAATGCTCAATTAAACACCCACTTTAGAGCGATTTTATAATAAAAAACCTGATCAATTTCAGGTTGATTATGGTTATCAGATGTTATCATATTAACAGGACCAAACATGGCGGAAATGTTTGTGACAACAACCACTCCTGGTTGTAAGTTGTCCCTATGTCTAGCATTCAAAGATTGGTACAAAATGCGGCTGCTAAGTTTTTGACAGGAACAAATGATAAATAAATGATAAATGGGTTGTACTTGTATAGCGCTTTTCTACCTTCAAGGTACTCAAAGCGCTTCTGAGGTCCTCTCCAAGGTTTCTCATAGTCAGCATTGTCACTGGCGTCCCACTGGATGTGAATTCTCCTTGCCCACTGGGTGTGAGTTTTCCTTGCCCTTTTGTGGGTTCTTCCGAGGATGTCGTAGTCGTAATGGTTTGTACAGTCCTTTGAGACATTTGTGATTTAGGGCTATATAAATAAACATTGATTGATTGATTGAAGTGAGTTACTAGGTTTTGCCTTTGGACGGGAGAATTGGCGCCAAGTACCCATTGGGAATACAGCTACCTTGACTACCACGCCTATTTGACGGGTGGGACGCGACGTCAGTCACATCCCAGCAATAACTACTCTTTGAGCACAGTCAACAATATTGCCATAATAACGATAACCGTGACAATTTTGGTCACAATAACTGGGATATGAAACTTTCATATCGTTGCATCCCTACTTCCGTTATTTGTTTACGAGCAAAGGCGAACCCTCAGCTACCAAAGCCGCATTTGTGATTTTGTGTTGTGCTTACAACAAAAAAAATGCATCATATTACGCCTATACTGGCTCACCTGCACTGGCTTCCTGTGCAATTAAGATGAGACTTTAGGGTTTTAATACTTACGTATAAAATACTACACGGTCTAGCTCCATTCTATCTTGCTGAATGTATTGCATCATGTCCCGGCCAGAAATCTGCTTTCTAAGAGCTCTTATTCCCAGAGCCCAAAAACAGTCTGCGGGCTATAGAGCGTTTTCTATTCAGGCTCCAGTACTCTGGAATGCCCTACCTGTAACAGTTAGAGATGCTACCTCAATAGAAGCCTTTAAGTCCCATATTAAAACTCATTTGTATACACTAGTCTTTAAGTGGAACACCCTTTTAGACCAGTTGAACTGCCGTCTCTTTTCTGCTCTGCCCCCCTCTCCTGCATGGAGAGGTTAGTGGGTGACCACAGATGAAACGCTAACTGTTCAAAATCGGACCACTCATCTGTGCATCAGTTCGGAACGTCTCTGCGCTGCTGACTTGTCTCCACTTAAGATGAACCCCTGCTGGCCTCAGTATGGACTGGACTCTCACACTATTAACTAGATCCACTCGACGTCCATTGCACCGGTCGCCCAGGAGTTGGGGTCCCCACATCTGCGGTCACCTCCAATGTTTTTCATTGTATCCCATTGTGTTGAGTTTATTCTTGCCTTGATGTGGGATCTGAACCTGGGATGTCGCTGTGGCTTGTGAAGCCCTTTGAGACACTTGTGATTAAGGGCTAAACAAATACATTTTTATTGATCGATAGATAAGTTGCCGCAGAAGTAATCACAATGCTGTGACCTTAGAGCTAAATGCAAAAATGGGGACATGTGTATGTCACCTTGGACGTATCCTCGCTCATCCATGCGGACTGGACACTGGCCGAGAGTGGAGTCAGCTGTCTTGGTTTCTTTATTGGGTCTGCTCCTGTCTCTGGCCATGCTCCCTCCTCCCCAGCGGACGATGGCGTGGATCACCGCAGAGGCCACCACAGTGGATATGTTTCTTTTACTTTTTATTCATAGCTGTATGTAGAAGTCTCTGCTTGTATCTGCTGCTTTAATGTCTTTAATGTCCTCTGTGTTCTTTGATGTTTGATGTTTCCCTCTTACACACATGGAAGAGGGATGTGTACTATGGCTATGAGTTGTTGTTGTTTTTTTTGTTTTTTTTCCCCTTGGCCTCAGTCTGCACCCCCTCTCCAAGGCCCAGGCTAAGACCGTTTTTTTTATTTCATTTTAATCTTCTATCCCCCCCCCTTGTTTACCTGTATTTCATCTTTTTTTGTAAGGGGCGCTGGAAGCCGGCAGACCCGTCAGCGATCCTGTTCTGTCTCCCTGTAATGTTTGTCTGATCTTGAATGGGATTGTGCTGAACATTTTTATTTTCCTGAAGGAACTCTCCTGACGGAATGAATAAAGTACTATCTAATCTAATCTAATGATATACACTTCCACTAGGGGCAGTCTGCAAAAATATACTAACACGAACGCACGCACGCACGAAAAATCCGAAAAGTCCCCTTTAGGGACTCCGGCGATTTGCAGACAGAGGAAATTGTTGGAGTATGTAGAATATGGTTAAAATTAAATATATTCGGGTAAGATGATTTTATTGGTGGCGGACTAAATACTTTTTTGCCCCACTGTATATGTAAAGATATGTAGTTGAGGTTTCTGTGTCAATATATATATATTTTTGGGCCAATTTGCCCTGCCTTAGTAATTAGGGTAAATAATCACAAATTATTTTTCGGCCCATTTTGCCCTGCCTTAGTGTTCGGGTAAATAATCCCAAATTGCCCTTAGGGCACAAGCATTTCTGCAAAAATCTGAGCAAGATTGGTTGAGAATTATGGTCGCCCTTGGGCATAAATCATTTGTTTAATGACTATAAAACTTTTCAAAGCATTCTGACCACAACCTTTCGAGGGCGCAAAAAGGCCACTTCCTTACTCACTTTAAGGTGCTCAGAAATCAAGATCAAGTCCTGCGAGTTGACGTGGTTTGCTACTTTAACAAACACTCTAGGGTGTTCACTGTATTCACTGGAAAGTCTATTAACCTTTACTATCTGGCGACGACAGGCCAGCCTGTGAGCTCACCAGGATCAAATGACGACGACCTGGAGGTTTTTCGAGATAAGATTAATTACCGCAAAGGGACAAAACTGACAGAAAAAAGGCAACATTACTATGGAGGATATTAGCAATTACTGAGCAAATATCAAGGGGTAAATCGACACCGGGCCTTGATGGAGTGAGAGGCAGGCGAGACAGGTGTTCCCTCCTGCTGTACCGCACTGGAAAAGTTAAGTCGAGGTGTCGGAAAGTTGTTGTTTTAGGTGTGTTTTTGCATGGCCCGTGACTGCGAAAAAGTGGGCTTATTTAAGTGTCAAGCAACAGAAGGCTGGAGAATTGTAAGTCAAATGAAGTGTCTACACAACAGTATTTCATGGAAAATCCCCCTATGGTCCTACTTCGCTCCCCCTTCAGTCCTTCATTAAAAAAAATCTGACCTGCTCAGTTGACCTGACACTGCTTGGAGCGCTTGCGTTGTTCGGATCTTGGGTGGAGATGGCACTGGGGACATGGCGGACGTGACCCCGTCACATTCATAGTGATACTGATCCGTCCTCCCCGCTGTTCCTACATAAGATGACAAACATCGTCGGTAAAACAGAGGATTAGTGTTCCCTTTTTTTCTTTAGACAGCATTGCCTGCTACACAAATGGTACGTTCAATATACAGTGGGGCAAAAAAGTATTTAGTCAGCCACCGATTGTGCAAGTTCTCCCACTTAAAATGATGACAGAGGTCTGTAATTTTCATCATAGGTACACTTCAACTGTGAGAGACATAATGTGAAAAAAAAATCCAGGAATTCACTTTGTAGGAATTTTAAAGAATTTATTTGTAAATTATGGTGGAAAATAAGTATTTGATCAACCATTCAAAGCTCTCACTCATGGAAGGAGGTTTTGGCTCAAAATCTCACGATACATGGCCCCATTCATTCTTTCCTTAACACGGATCAATCGTCCTGTCCCCTTTGCAGAAAAACAGCCCCAAAGCATGATGTTTCCACCCCCATGCTTCACAGTAGGTGTGGTGTTCTTGGGATGCAACTCGGTATTCTTCTTCCTCCAAACACGACGAGTTGAGTTTATACCAAAATGGATACATGGATGATACAGCAGAGGATTTGGAGAATGTCATGTGGTCACATGAAACCAAAATAGAACTTTTTGGTATAAACTCGACTCGTCGTGTTTGGAGGAAGAAGAATACTGAGTTGCATCCCAAGAACACCACACCTACTGTGAAGCATGGGGGTGGAAACATCATGCTTTGGTGCTGTTTTTCTGCTAAGGGGACAGGACGATTGATCCGTATTAAGGAAAGAATGAATGATGTATCGTGAGATTTTGAGCCAAAACCTCCTTCCATCAGTGAGAGCTTTGAATGGTTGACCAAATACTTATTTTCCACCATAATTTACAAATAAATTCTTTGAAATTCCTACAATGTGAATTCCTGGATTTTTTTTCACATTCTGTCTCTCACAGTTGAAGTGTACCTATGATGAAAATTACAGACCTCTGTCATCATTTTAAGTGGGAGAACTTGCACAATCGGTGCCTGACTAAATACTTTTTTGCCCCACTGTATATGTCGGGGTCCTAAAAAAAAGAACCGGTAGTTGTTGTACCTGCTGACAGTCACACAACAACTACTACTACTACTTGTATTGTTGTTCATTATTCCCCATTGACAGATAGATACTACTTTATTTATTTCCAGAAGGAACTCTTCTAAAGGAATAAATAAAGTACTATCTATCTACTAATGGGGAATAATGAAAAACAATACAAAAAAGTGATAATCATGTAATCTTATGTTTGTGAACAAGTAGCCAAACAGCCACCAAAGGTTTTTCAATTGCATTATTAACTAGCGCCAACAACAAGCATGACCTGGACAGGACCTGCCATCTGCAGGTCCGCAAATTGCCAATGCTAGAACAGCGAATGCTTTTCTTTTTTGCTGACACCACATGTCATTTAGCAACAGGTGCCGCCTTTTAAAAGGCACACAATCACGCACTCTGATCGCATGAAACAACTGTCAATGGTATACGAGGCTACAACTTATTACTTCTGTATCATTATTACTAATAATTCTCAAATTTGAAATGTGACTTGTATGTACAGCATACAACCTAAATAACCTAACTTTAAAATATGTTGTGTACACTACAGTTATAAAATGTTGAAACAAAACACATTTTAATCAGGCATGCAGCTGAAAATAACTCATTCTGTTAAATTTGCTGAGAGCTCGGTATGCCCCAGTTAAAAACTCCCTCTGCTCCCCTGGTTCTAATCATGTTTTTTTCCCCTTTTTTTTATTTGTGTTACTAATCAGTTTAGTGTGTGTGAACCACAACGTATAAATGGCAATGGAGGACTATTGGGATATATGGAATTCTGGGGTGTTAAAAAGAACAAAAATTAACTCAACCGAAAACCGTGTCACAAAACAGTGTTGAAGTCCGAATTGTGGATAAACTTTTCCACTAATACATATCACACATATCTTGATTGCACCCACAAGGCAATACCACATACTAGCGTTGTACGGTATACCAGTACTAGTATAGTATCGCGGTTCTAATGAATCAAAAACGGTACTCTACTCCGTTTGAAAAGTACCAGATCCCGAGCATGACATCATGTCATGACATTGCTTGGTTTTACGAGCAGAGGAGCATGTTCAGCAGCGCACAATCATGGACTACCTACAAGCAGACACAGTGTGTGGACAGAAAAGGGATAACATGCATTTTGGCCTAAAAACTGACGATAAAGGTGAAGCTATAACGCTAAAACACCCTCAGGAAGAAATGCTTTAAGACATGGCTAGATAGCTAGCAGGGAACATCCATCCAAAGTCGGAAGTGTTTTGGATACTTCTAAATCACTAATCCTTGCCTAAATGGCGTAAAAAACAGAGTACGTTTCTTAGAAGTATCATCCCTGCAGGATGAGGAATAGCTAAACATGCTTCACAATACAACTTAGGAGGATACGATAGCTCACTGGCCACTGCTAACAAAAGCTAGCGCACCGAAATGTAACAAAATTGCCATGGGTGGGTCCACTGTAATGATACCAAGTAAAAGAGCGTATCTAGTCGATACTACTATGATTAAATCGATATTTTTTATAGTCACAAAATCTTTTTTCTGTTTTTAATTCATATTATATTCATAAACCCGGGCTTCACGGTGGCAGAGGGGTTAGTGCGTCTGCCTCACAATACGAAGTTCCTGCAGTCCTGGGTTCAAATCCAGGCTCCGGGATCTTTCTGTGTGGAGTTTGCATGTTCTCCCCGTGAATGCGTGGGTTCCCTCCGGGTACTCCGGCTTCCTCCCACCTCCAAAGACATGCACCTGGGGATAGGTTGATTGGCAACACTAAATTGGCCCTAGTGTGTGAATGTGAGTGTGAATGTTGTCTGTCTATCTGTGTTGGCCCTGCGATGAGGTGGCGACTTGTCCAGGGTGTACACTGCCTTCCGCCCGATTGTGGCTGAGATAGGCGCCAGCGCCCCCCGCGACTCCGAAAGGGAATAAGCGGTAGAAAATGGATGGATGGATGGATGGATGGATTCATAAACCCAGGAAATATGTCCCTGGACACATGACAACTTAAATTATGACCAATGTATGATCCTGTAACTACAGTATCGGATCGATACCTAAATTTGTGGAATCATCCAAAACGGATGCAAAGCATCCAAACAACAGAAGAATAAGTAATTATTACATTTCAATTGAAGTGTAGATAGAACATGTTGAAAGAGAAAATAACCAGATATTAACAGTTAAGGAACAAGTAGATTAATAATCAATTTGAATAACTTGGCCTTTACAAATTTGACAAAATAATAGAATGATAAATGACACAATATGTTACTGCATATGTCAGCAGCTAAATTAGGAGCCTTTGTATGCTTACTTACTACTAAAAGACAAGTTGTCTTGTTTATTCACTATCTTATTTAAGGAAAAATATGTTCTTCGATTGCAATAAGAAACATATGTTTAATGTACTCTAATATTTTTTCGTTAAAATAAAACCAATAATGCAATTTTTTGTGGTCTCCTTTATTTAGAAAAGTATCGAAATATATTTTGGTACAGGTACCCAAATATCGTTATCGAGACAACCCCACCACACACACGCACGCACACAAAAACACATGACTAGATAGATGCAACCTTGGTTGACATTCATTCCGACACATCCGCATTCCGCCCGGGGCCCAGTCTGACCCTCAAACTTCATCTGCATCCACTAATCAATACACGGGCATGTTTTAGCACAGCATCCCTCAATCCCTGCTTGTCAATACTGACATGTTACCCTAGCTGAGCATCCATCAGGCAGCCTGACATGCTTTTGAGGGCAAACACCGCCATCCATCAGGGGCTGACCACTATAAACTCAGCAACCTCGTATGAATCAATATGTTTTCAAACATTCCATGCAAAGCTGTGCACCACACCGGCAGTGACCTGCATTCAAGGAGCAAGAAAAGCCTGTTTGCTCGTAACATCACGTCTGTGTTACTGCAATTTCCCCGACTTTGTGAATTATTTCCACTCTTATTTATTAAAGGGGAACATTATCACAATATCAGAAGGGTTAAAACCAATAAAAATCAGTTCCCAGTGGCTTATTTTTATTTTTCGAAGTTTTTTTCAAAATTTTACCTGTCTCGGAATATCCCTAAAAAAAGCTTTAAAGTGTCTGATTTTCGCTATCTGCGAAGCCACCGTCCATTTCCCTGTGATGTCACATAGCGATGCCAATACAAACAGATGGTGGATAGCACAGCAAGATATAGCGACATTAGCTCGGATTCAGACTCGGATTTCAGCGGCTTAAGCGATTCAACAGCTCACGCATGTATTGAAACGGATGGTTGGAGTATGGAGGCAGATAGTGAAAAAGAAATTGAAGAAGAAACTGAAGCTATTGAGCGAATATCTATTGACGCTATTCGGCCATGTTTGCCTTAAAATGTGCAGACCAACGATCGGAGGTTTCGCACCTTGTGACACTGGATCAACTTAAATCTGTCGATTGGTAAGTGTTTGTTTGGCATTAAATGTGGGTGGAAGGAAACGCTGGATGCAAATACAGCTACAAATGTACATACAGCTAGCCTAAATAGCATGTTAGCATCGATTAGCTGGCAGTCATGCCGTTACCAAATATGTCTGATTAGCACAGAAGTTAATAACATCAACAAAACTCACCTATGTGATTTCTTTGACTTTATTGTTGGTAATGCATCTGCAGGTTATCAATACATCTCTGTGCCATGTCTGCCTTAGCATTGCCGGTAAAATGTGCAGACCAACGATCGGAAGTTTCTCATCTTTTGACACTGGATCAACTTAAATCCGTCGATTGGTAAGTGTTTGTTTGGCATTAAATGTGGGTGGAAGGAAACGCTGGATGCAAATACAGCTACAAATGTACATACAGCTAGCCTAAATAGCATGTTAGCATCGATTAGCTGGCAGTCATGCCGTGACCAAATGTCTGATTAGCACATAAGTCAATAACACCAACAAAACTCACCTTTGTGATTTCGTTGACTTTATAGTTGGGAATGCATCTGCTTTGAGTGTCACAGGATATCCAGCCATCTCTGTGCCATCTCTGTGCCATCTCTGTCATAGCATCGCCCGTAAAAAACAAACGACGGACTTTTGCATCTCTTGACACTGGAGCAACTTAAATCCGTCGATTAGTCGTGTTTGTTTGGCATTAAATGTGGATGGAGGGAAAGGCTCAATGCAAATATAGCTACAAATGAGGCCATAACGATGCAATATGTATATACAGCTAGCCTAAATAGCATGTTAGCATCGATTAGCATGCCGTGCTAATCAATGCACGGTCCACGTAAATCAACTTGAATCCGTCCCTGATCGTGTTGTTACACCCTCCGACAACACACCGACGAGGCATGATGTCTCCAAGGTACCGGAAAACAGTCGAAAATACGGAAAATAACAGCTGATCTGACTTGCTGCGTGTAATGTGGTGAAGAAAATGGCGTTGACTACCTAGGTGACGTCACCTTTGTGATTTCGTTGACTTAATCGTTGCAAATGCATCTGCAGGTTATCCATACATCTCTGTGCCATGTCTGTCATCGCCGGTAAAATGTGCAGACAATCTGGCAAATTCAATGGGGGTCTGGCGGCAGATTTTTTGCCAGTGGTGCAACTTGAATTCCTCCCTGTTAGTGTTGTTACACACTCTGACAACACACCGACGAGGCATGATGTCTCCAAGGTTCCAAAAAATAGTAGAAAAAACGGAAAATAACAGAGCTGAGACCCGGTGTTTGTAATGTGAAAATGAATATGGCGGGTGTGTTACCTAGGTGACGTCACGTTCTGACGTCATCGCTAAAAGACCGATAAACAGAAAGGCGTTTAATTTGCCAAAATTCACCCATTTAGAGTTCGGAAATCGGTTGAAAAGATATATGGTCCTTTTTCTGCAACATCAAGGTATATATTGACGCTTACATAGGTCTGGTGATAACGTTTCCCTTTAAGTCTGCTCATGCCCTAAGTTTGCTTCCATTTTGCAGAATGGTCTAACAGTTGCCGGACCCCACAAACGCTGTAAAATAGAGGCGAGCGCTTACACAGAGCTGATTACGTGCACCCCGCTGCATGATGGCTCTTTGACAACTTAGCACCTTACTTTCACACTTTCCAAACTTCGTAAGTGGCCGGCCAAGAACAGAGAGGGAGGAAAGTAATGGCCGTTTTCCCCTCCATCTACACCCCCTTATCAGTTTGAACTCCTGACTGTAAAACATTCTGGCCAAATACTGCTGTTAAAACGTCTTTTCTCTGAGAGAACAGTGGTGCCGTTGTGCCTCAAGTCTCCATCCATCAAGCAGATAGGTATGTGTCCCTCAAGGGGGCTTGAGCACTCTGTGGCTGCAGCAATAAAGTGGACCTATCAGTCAGGATTGGAGTCTGTGTGGCCTTTCTGATTTGCCTTACAAACTCTGCAAACCTCATGCTGGCCCTGCTCACTGTGCAAAACACGAATGCTTAACACATGGGTTTAGAACAGCGGGAGGCCAAGACCGGGGTTGCAGAACACACAGCGGAGGTGAAGCATTTTCCGCCTGACGAACGGCCGTAACTACAACATAGCAAAAGACAACAATCATTTTTAGGAATATTACGTTTGGCGCGGTCGTAAAAAACATCTGCGGTGATGTATTGGTGAAGAGGTGCCCCTAAAAGGTTGAACACACAAGCATGTGCCTGGAGGGTCATCAGTTCAATCCCTGCAGCGGGTAGTGAAAGTGAAAATCTTGTAAGGTTGTTGCCAGCTGCTTGACTCAATCAATCAATCTAATATTTATTATATAATACCATACAGAGTCAAATGGGACACATTAAATAAATACATCTTTAAATATTTGCTTAAATGTGGCAATATTTTTAATTGGAATTAAATACATAAATGTGTCTTTAATTTGTTTAGGTAAAAGTTAATTTCATTATTTAATCATTTAAATATTGTGTTATTTCAATGAATAAAAAATGTTTCATGATTTAGTCAAGTACTTAACAATTTAATAAATTATTTCATGATTTAATGATTTCTTTAATCATTTCATGAACAAGTGTGGAAGCACTTTATGGATTTATTTTATGCGTCAAACTCAGCCATTTAAGTCAGTGGGCTGGACTAGCAGGAATCTAGTCCAATGATAGCTTTGGTCTGAAGCCGGGAACTTTGGAAGTCTTTGCAAACATCGCGGCATACTCATACTTTGTGGGGAGTTGGTAGTAGATATTTTAGAACTGGAGGAGCATGTGGAAGCAAGACCTGCTGACACAGAGCTTGTAACAGTTAAAGCAGAGAAATTAGTCCACTTGTCAGAGTTATTTTCACACTTTCAGAGCAAGATATTGACCAGTACTCCTTTGCTTTTCTGGTCCAAGTTCCACAGACAGGTGGAAGTGCTGATTAAAGGGGAACATTATCACAATTTCAAACGGGTTAAAAACAATAAAAATCAGTTCCCAGTGGCTTGTTGTATTTTTTTTCAAAATTTTACCGGTCTCGGAATATCCCTAAATTAAGCTTTAAAGTGCTTGATTTTCGCTATTTGCGATGCGACTATCCATTTCCCTGTGACGTCATACAGTGCTGCCAATGTAAACAAACAATTGCGAATGGCACAGCAAGATATAGCGACATTAGCTCGGATTCAGACTCGGATTTCAGCGGCTTAAGCGATTCAACAGATTACGCATGTATTGAAACGGATGGTTGGAGTAAGAAAGTATTGAAGAAGAAACTGAAGCTATTGAGCGAATAGCTATTGACGCTATTCATAGCCATAGCAAGGCCGAATAGCTGCGTTAGCATCGCTGGTAAAATGTGCGGACCAAACGATCAGGACTTTCGCATCTTGTGACACTGGTGCAACTTAAATCCGTCGATTGGTAAGTGTTTTTTTGCATTAAATGTGGGTGGAAGGAAATGTAATATATTTGCAAATGCATCTGCAGGTTAGCCATACATCTCTGCGCCATGTCTGCTTTAGCACCGACGCTAAATAGCATGTTAGCATTGATTAGCGTAGCATGTTAGCATCGATTAGCTGGCAGTCACGCTACAACCAAATATGTCTAATTAGCACATAAGTCAACATCAACAAAACTCACTTTTGTGATTTCGTTGACTTTATCGTTGCAAATGCATGTGCAGGTTATCCATACATCTCTGTGCCATGTCTGTCATCTCCGGTAAAACGTGGAGACACTCTGGCACATTCAATAGGGGTCTGGCGGTAGACACTTTCGCATCTTCGGGCCAGTGGTGCAACTTGAATCCCTCCCTGTTAGTGTTGTTACACCCTCTGACAACACACCGACGAGGCAAGATGCCTCCAAGGTTCCAAAAAATAGTCGAAAAAACGGAAAATAACAGAGCTGAGACCCAATGTTTACAATGCGTTGAAAATGAAAATGGCGGCTGTATTACCTCGGTCAGAATGTGACGTCATCGCCTCCAGAGGGATAAACAGAAAGGCGTTTAATTCGCCAAAATTCACCCATTTAGAGTTCCGAAATCGGTTGAAAAAATGTATGGTCTTTTTTTGCACCATCAAGGTATATGTTGACGCTTACATAGGTCTGGTGATAATGTTCCCCTTTAACCAATCAAGGTTAAAGTACCTAGGAGTCTTGTTCACGAGTGAGGGAAGAGTGGATCGTGAGATCGACAGGCGGATCGGTGCGGCGTCTTCAGTAATGCGGACGTTGTACCGATCCGTTGTGGTGAAGAAGGAGCTGAGCCGGAAGGCAAAGCTCTCAATTTACCGGTCGATCTACGTTCCCATCCTCACCTATGGTCATGAGCTTTGGGTCATGACCGAAAGGATAAGATCACGGGTACAAGCGGCCGAAATGAGTTTCCTCCGCCGTGTGGCGGGGCTCTCCCTTAGAGATAGGGTGAGAAGCTCTGCCATTCAGGAGGGACTCAAAGTAAAGCCGCTGCTCCTTCACATCGAGAGGAGCCAAATGAGGTGGTTCGGGCATCTGGTCAGGATGCCACCCGAACACCTCCCTAGGGAGGTGTTTAGGGCACGTCCAACCGGTAGGAGGCCACGGGGAAGACCCAGGACACGTTGGGAAGACCATGTCTCCCAGCTGGCCTGGGAACGCCTCGGGATCCCCCGGGAAGAGCTAGACGAAGTGGCTGAGGAGAGGGAAGTCTGGGTTTCCCTGCTTAGGCTGTTGCCCCCGCGACCCGACCTCGGATAAGCGGAAGATGATGGATGGATGGATGGATGGATGGGTTAAAGACCGGCCCACTGACTTTGACTGTTGAGTTTGATGGGTACAATAAATTCATGAAATGCTTCTACACAGGTTTATTAAATAAATTAATAAATAATTAAATCATGAAATAAAATAAATTGTGAATGGTTTATTTAAAATAAATTATTTACTAAATAAATGCACATTGAAATAATTAATTTAATTATTAAATAATTAAACGACAGTTGTCAGGACTAGCCCAAGTGGAAATCGATAACACACTTGTCTATTTAATTCCAATTTTAAATATTTAATGACACATTAAAGTATATCATTTGAGATTTAACTACTCATTTACTTTATTCCCATGTGACCTTGCATAAAAGAATGTTTTATATCGCTGCAGAGAACAATCATAAAAAAATAGCTCTCCTCCAACCCTCCAGTCTTAGGGTAGACAAATATCTGCATTACTTCTACTGTACAGGCTGCCTTGTCTTCAGGATGGCTTAAATTATAGCATGCTCCTGAGTGCTGATTGAAAGTTTAATGATGCTGCAGGTCATCTGCACGTTCAAACACCCCGCGGCTGCTAACAGTAGTTGCTCCAAGACCTCCTATACAGTAATTACTGCCATATACTCCACCTGGCGACTTAGACAGATACAGTGCGAGACAGATGGAGAGGAATGTTGATGATGTATGCAATTAGGGCTGGGCGATATTGCCTTTTTTTTTTAATATTGCGATATTTTTAGGCCATATCGCGATATACGATATATTTCTCTGTATTTTGCCTTAGCCTTGAATGAACACTGGATACATATAATCACAGCAGTATGGTGATTCTTTGTGTCTACATTAAAACATTCTTGTTTATACTGCACTAATATATGCTACTTTTAGACTTTAATGCAGAGAAGGAAATCTCAACTAAGTCAATTTATCAAAACTGTATTTATTAAAGTTATTAGCAGGTGACTTTTCAAATGATGCTACATTTTAGCAGTAATGCTACTTTTGGTAGCAACGCTTGTGCCCAACATTTGACAAATTAAAGTTGTCTATTCGACATATTCCCGTTTGAAGCCAAACCACCGCCAGACGATGGACCCCGTGCGGTTTTTCTTGGTAATTAATTCTTCCTTCATTTGTTACGAGATTCGCACCTTCTTTCTCTCGCAACAACCCGCTAGCATCACAGGTAATGTTAGCCACGCCGCTACCTCTCTGCTGGGCGAGCGCGTAAACGTATGACGTGACAGTAGGTGACGTATGTAAGAATGTGTGGCTGCTTGTCTGTGAGAAGGAGAGACAGGAAAGAGCGAAGAGAGCCTGTCGTGTAATGCCCGCAGCTAAAAACAACTGCGTGAAAACGTCTACTCAAATATTACGATATAGTCATTTTCTATATCGCACAGAGACAAACCCGTGATATATCGCGTGTATAGATATATCGCCCAGCCCTATATGCAATCTGCATAATGTAGCAGTCACAAAGTAAATTTAGTCTCCGTTTGTAGGTTATAACTCTTTTGAATGCATCACAAAAACCCAGCTACAAATGTATAGAGGTGGTCCTTATAAAAGTCCATTATCTACAAGTGCACTGAGACATGCACTACTGCAGGAGGTACATACAAAAAAGTAAAACAATTTTAACCTATTATCTCTTTTGCCGTCTTTTTAGCAAGCAGCATGCGATTTCAATAGTACACAAGGGGCCTCAATCTTCCTACAAAAAGAAGATAGGAGCAAACACTGCAAATTATGCAACGGAATAGGCCCCTATACATTATTACAAAAAGATTTCTCGAGTGATATCAAGTTTTAAGACGTATCGAACCGTCTTGGGGGCACAGGTTCTGAGGGCACGGATGAAGTGCTCGCTGTCCAGAGTCGGGACCCGGTGTGGCAGAGATGTCCCGGTTGGGGACACCTCTGCGCTGCTGACCTGTCTCAGCTTGGGATGGTCTCCTGCTGCCCGCCTATGGACTGGACTCTAACTATTATGTTAGATCCACTATGGACTGGACTTTCACAATATTATGCTAGATCCACTCGATGTCCATTGCATCCGGTCTCCCCTGGGGGGTGGGGGGGGGTCACCCACATCTGCGGTCCTCTCCAAGGTTTTTCATAGTCATCCCATTGGGTTGACTTTTTCCTTGCCCTGATGTGGGATCTAAACCGAGGATGTTGTTGTGGCTTGTGCAGCCCTTTGAGACACTTGTGATTTAGGGATATATCAATCAATCAATCAATGTTTATTTATATAGCCCCAAATCACAAATGTCTCAAAGGACTGCACAAATCATTACGACTACAACATCCTCGGAAGAACCCACAAAAGGGCAAGGAAAACTCACACCCAGTGGGCAGGGAGAATTCACATCCAGTGGGACGCCAGTGACAATGCTGACTATGAGAAACCTTGGAGAGGACCTCAGATGTGGGCAACCCCCCCCCCTCTAGGGGACCGAAAGCAATGGATGTCGAGCGGGTCTAACATGATACTGTGAAAGTTCAATCCATATAAATAAACATTGATTGATTGATTGATTGATTGTGCCCCAGACGTAATTCTACACGGCAAAACTTGAAAAAGCTTGGAGGTCTACAAGTTCATTGTGTGGCTGGGTCATGGAAATTGGTATCAAGTCTGCCTCGAACAAATATCAAATATGCATAGTCTTTGCTCGGGTAAAGTTGCGTTGTATGGTGTAACTTCACGTCTACTGCCATGATCGTTGCCTTGTTGTTGTTGCATGCGCTGTTTACAAGTAAGAGTGTTTTTCTCCGTCTCTTTTACGTTTGTAAAATATATTCATGTATGTCAACATTGTGTACGTGCTGAAAGCTTCATTTATGATTGCTGAACTCTTTCAGGTTTTGCTCAGATTTGCTTTCTTTTATTTAGACTCGACAGATTGGTGCTTTACAAAACATTTGTAGCAAAAATATGTTTTAGGAAATACAAATCATATCAGGACAGTACTTAAATGGGAAACAGTAAACGTTAAAAGAATACAAACAAACCTTTAAAGGCCTACTGAAACCCACTACTACCCACCACGCAGTCTGATAGTTTATATACAGTATCAATGATGAAATATTAACATTGCAACACATGCCAATACGGCCTTTTTAGTTTACTAAATTACAATTTTAAATTTCCCGGGAGTTTCGTCTTCGAAACGTCGTGTAATGATGACGTGTACGCAAGACGTCCCGGGTTTTTAGGAGGTATGAGCGCTGCGCACACACACAGCTAAATGTTGTCTGCTTTAACGGCATAATTAAACCGTTTTTTGGACATCTGTGTTGCTGAATCTTTTGTCATTTGTTCAATTAATATTGGAGAAGTCACAGTTGAAAGATGGAGTTGGGAAGTTTTAGCCTTTAGCCACACAAACACACGGTGATTCCTTGTTTAAAATTCACATAGGTGAAACTTTACTATGGATTAGGGCGGACATGGATCTCAACCGAATGTCAACCAGCAGGTTTCGGTGAGAAAATTGTGGTTAAAAAGTCGCTTATTATCGGATATCAGCTGAGCTTGTGCCGCCCATAAAGCTGCCGTCGACTTCCCTGAGACACTGCGCGTCAACACCCGGCCGTGGACGTACACCTCCGACTATCAGGTACTGTTAAACTCACTAAAATATTAGCAACACAATAGAAAGATAAGGGATTTCCCAGACTTAACCTAGTAAATATGTCTAAAAACATCGGAATCCGTCCCAATGCAATCACGTTTTTTGGGGGGGGGTTTTTCTAGTCCGTCGCTATCAATATCCTCAAACACAAATCTTTCATCCTTGCTCAAATTAATGGGGAAATTGTCGTTTTTCTCGGTCCGAATAGCACTTTTTGTTGAAGGCTCCCATTAAAAACAATGTGAATATGTGAGGAGCCATCAAACATGTGACGTCATCGTCTGCGACTTCTGGTAGAGGCAGGGCTTTTCTCTTAGCACCGAAAGTTGCGAACTTTATCATGGATGTTGTCTACTAAATCCTTTCAGCAAAAATATGGCAATATCGCGAAATGATCAAGTATGACACAGAATCGACCTGCTATCCCCGTTTAAATAAGAAAATCTCATTTCAGTAGGCCTTTAACGACGTGGTCACCACAAATTTGTGTATTCTTCAACTTCGCTCCTTGAGTGCGTGCCTCTTTTCTCGTCGCCGTTTCGTAAAAATCTTGCACTCTTCTGCCCTTATTGATTACTTGTCCAAGAACCGTGAAGAAACGTTTATCCCTTTTCGTCGAGAAGGGCTAAATGGAGCCTTGTACCCACTGAGAACAGACGCTGGCTTGACCACAACACATTTAATGAGCTGGATGTGACGGCATGAAAGTCATAGCAATATAATCATAAATGTCATAAAACAACGACGATATGACAGGATGTTTTAGGAACCTTCTGCAACAACGTTGGTCAAAGATCCTGTATATGACAGGAACACTCTTTGGTTTTTAAGGACATAGTGCAAAAACGCTAGTTGCTGCCAAGTTTTGAACAGTCCTAAGCTGTAGGTTCCTACAAACTTAGTACTATAAACATCATGATCACAATCACCTGTCACTAGATGAGCCAGGCGGTGCTTTTATGAAGGCCCACAGGGCCTTGGGGTTTTTTCCCTGATTTAAGTATCCAAAATAAAAACTCCTTAAAATATCACCGGGTTCCCCTGAGGGTTAGTGAACCGGTGACATTTGACCTCTAAGGTCAGGTGGCTAATTAGTCAGCACCTATGAGGTGCTGTGGAATGCTACAGGGGAGAAGAGGGCAGTAGTGGGATGTGACTATTTCCTGGACTGGAACAAGAAACACTCATTGGAAGAAACAGCTGATTATGATGTGTTCACACTTGCTCCTTGTGCCAAGTTTGTATCCCTTCCTTCACTTGAACTTTTATGTTTGTTTATGTGTTTTATATGTTTATGTGTTTTTAATGTGTTCATACTTGGCAAGCTGCTCAGGAAAAAAAATCATAACTTGTCCAGATGGAACCCATGAGCTGACTTTTAATGCCACGAAACGGTCAGTGTCGGGCAGCAGTTCATGGGCTCTTCAAGGGCGTAATGACAGACAATGACCATGCATTACACTTCGGAACATGGCCCCCATTAAGTCCAATAGGATCTTTCATCTTGTAAGTTCTTGCTCGTGGCCAATGGGGGGATTTTATGTCACTGTCAAAGCGCTCCCAGGACAGGAATCAATTCCAGGCCACCATGACAAAGAACCCGGCATGATTGATGGTAATTGCTTTTCGTGAAACTTCATGGCCGCTCTTTATTTCCCGTCATGCAGCAACAAAAATACTTTTATAGTATCGAAAGAAGAGGGCCAGGGCATGCTGAATGCATAATGCATTCCGCTTTAAAACTACTAAATAGCTGATTTAGGCTGATGATGTGTGTGGGCTAATTGAAGCTGGAGGTTGTGGTGGAACACAAACGGTTTAGGGTGGAATAAAAAGACTATTGTATGTTCGAGGATGAAGAAGAACCATATACGTACAGGCCGACAAGGAAACTCAAAACAGATGTGTGCACGTTTTTGCATCTGTGTGCAGAAGTGAGTAGTAACACACTAACTTAAATAACTTTTTAGATGAATTGTATTTGTCAGAGGAGTTCAAATGCCACGTATCTTTTATTTTTAATTAAGTATGTTTGTTAAGAAGAAACTCTACTTTTACATTAACTTATGAACAATATATTTTGAGTAAAAGTGGGGAAAATATTACAGTTTACGCGTATCACATCAATTACTATAGTATTGTCACACCAAAATAAAGTCACCTTAAAGGGGGAACATTATCACCAAACCTATGCAAGCGTCAATATATACCTTGATGTTGCAGAAAAAAGACCATGTATTTTTTCAACCGATTTCCGAACTCTAAATGGGTGAATTTTGGCAAATTAAACGCCTTTCTGTTTATCGGTCTTTGTTCTGACGTCACCGAGGTAACACACCCGCCATATTCATTTTCACATTACAAACACCGGGTCTCAGCTCTGTTATTTTCCGTTTTTTCTACTATTTTTTGGAACCTTGGAGACATCATGCCTCGTCGGTGTGTTGTCGGAGGGTGTAACAACACTAACAGGGAGGGATTCAAGTTGCACCACTGGCAAAAAATCTGCCGCCAGACCCCCATTGAATTTGCCAGAGTGTCTGCACATTTTACCGGCGATGCTAAGACAGACATGGCACAGAGATGTATGGATAACCTGCAGATGCATTTGCAACGATTAAGTCAACGAAATCACAAAGGTGAGTTGTGTTGATGTTGTTGACTTATGTGCTAATCAGACATATTTGGTCACGGCATGACTGCCAGCTAATCGATGCTAACATGCTACGCTAATCGATGCTAACATGCTATTCACGCTAGCTGTATGTACATTTGAAACTAGATACCCACATTTAATGCGAAACAAACACTTACCAATCGACGGATTTAAGTTGCTCCAGTGTCACAAGTTGCGAAAGTCCTGATCGTTTGGTCTGCACATTTTACCGGCGATGCTAATAAGGCAGCCATGCTATGGGCCACTTCATTAGGTACACCCACGCTATGGCCGAATAGCGTCAATAGCGATTTGCTCAATAGCTTCAATTTCTTTTTCAATTTTGTTTTCGCTATCTGCCTCCATACTCCGACCATCTGTTTCAATACATGCGTAATCTGTTGAATCGCTTAAGCCGCTGAAATCCGAGTCTGAATCAGAGCTAATGTCGCTATATCTTGCTGTGGTAACCGCCATGTTGTTTGTATTGGCAGCACTGTATGACGTCACAGGCAAATGGATAGTGGTTTCGAAGATAGCGAAAATAAGGTACTTTGAAGCTTTATTTAGGGATATTCCGGGACCGGTAAAATTTTGAAAAAAACTTCAAAAAATACAACAAGCCACTGGGAATTGATTTTTATTGTTTTTAACCCTTTTGAAATTGTGATAATGTTCCCCTTTAATCAGTGGGATCCCTATGCTTGTTTCCCTGCAACTCATTTATTTTTCATTGTGATTACTTATGGAGTATATTGTGAATACATTGAGAACAGGAAGTGAACAAAAGTTTTAGCAACTGTTATGTCAAAGAAAAGGGGTAGGATTAAATAAGCTCTGCTTCTTCCTACTCCTTTTTGAACATGTTGAAAAGAGAAACTGGAAATTGTAATGTATCATGTTGTAAACTCAAACTCAACTCATTTTGCTAGCTTACCATAATCGCACGCAACAATGGGCTATTATGACGCATGGGCAAAAGTAGGCATTCTTTCCAAATCAAATTCCATTCAAGACAAAAATATTAATTGGATGTAAATTCAAAAAAATGTATTTGGACAGGGCTCCCGTCCAAAGGCAAAACCCAGTAACTCAATTTTGGTCAAAACTGAGCTGATAATAATTTTGGAGTTCCTAAGTGATATGCTTTACATTAGTGTATGCGATATTGTAATTTGTTCCGTACGTGAGCTGTTACGCGCATGGCAGGACCTAGCAACTACCACATAACCGCGTAGATACAACAGAAAAACCTAGTATCTCAAGGGACCAATCGGAGCTTCTTTGTCAGTCGCCTTATCGTCTTTAATGAGACATTTGCACGAATGGGGGCCGACGGTCAACCTGAGTATGTGATATTATGGCACGAGGGGATATTTGGAAGATTGGCCCAGGACGTTGCAAGCACCTTCATTAAATGTATTGTTCTTGATTCTTCCCCTTGCATACTGTTTTGGGCAGATAACTGTGGAGGTCAAAATAAAAACTGGACGCTGTACACGGCTCTTGCCCAATGTGCAAACGCAGAATGGGGCCCACCCGAGATTGTGATAAAATATCTGGAGAAAGGGCACACGTTCATGAGAGCTGATTCAATGCATGGCTCAATCAGCAAGAAAATGAAAGCTCAAGAAAACATCTATATGTTTGATGACTTTGTAGATCTTTGTAAGACAGCATCAGGATAGATTGGTTTTCCTTTGTTTTCTCAAAATCAGCTAGAAGTGAGTTACTAGGTTTTGCCTTTGGACGGGAGAGGGGGTTGTGAAAGACTGCTTTATGGCTGTGTTCTATTTACTTTGTTGGAAGTCAGCGTGGGGAATGACATTACAGGCTATTCTCATCTTGCCTTATTTGAATATAAACAATTTATGAACAAATATAGGGTCCTTCTTTAACCTTTAAACATACTCATGTATTTATGGTGAGTGCTATTGAAAGTTTAAGAAAATCAAAACAATATTTCGATTAGTTCCTGGTTTAGTTATTAACATTATTAACCTGCTTCTGCTTGCTCTTGGTGTGTAACATGTGTGCATTGACTTCCAGTGATAATGTTACATGATCACATAAAAATTATTTTAAGAAAACAAAAATATTTATCTCGTACCAATCAATAACTGATACTACCCAGGGTATCGACGCCCTATAACAACAGTTGTTATAATATCTCCACTCTTGACCAAAGCTGTTTAATTGGAAGCCTGGGGGCCAAATCTGGCCCAGGAATGTAACCAGACCGGCCCATGAGTTCAGTTGGAAAATATTTTTGGAAAAGACTAACAAGTTTGCAACAAATTCAAAATGACACTATATCATAAAGGCCTTTTTCAAACTAAAGGTCAATTCCCTTTTTTTTGCCCATATGTGACCTGTGTCAGATTTTTTCATGTCAATGTGAACGGTGCAATTACATTTTTTTTAAATCCGACCGAAGCCTCTTTTGTAAAAATCAAATATGTGTGCGATGCGACTTTTGTCCGACCAGAGAGTCATCAAAAAGTGAAATGCGCCATAGTTCACTGAAATAAGTGGTTGCAAAATAAATCAGCAGAAAACGGCGTGGCGCAGTGGGAGAGTGGCCGTGCGCAACCCGAGGGTCCCTGGTTCAATTCCCACCTAGTACCAACCTCGTCACGTCCGTTGTGTCCTGAGCAAGACACTTCACGCTTGCTCCTGATGGGTGCTGGTTAGCGCCTTGCATGTCAGCTCCCTCCATCAGTGTGTGAAAGTGTGTGTGAATGGGTAAATGTGGAAGTAGTGTCAAAGCGCTTTGAGTACCTTGAAGGTAGAAAAGCGCTATACAAGTACAACCCATTTATCATTTAAAACAGGTTTAAATAATATGTTTTAGGAACTCAAATTTGTAGCTATGTGCACATGGACACATTTAATCAGATTAAAAGCCTAACCAGAATAAAAATGCTTAATAAAAACATGCCATTCTGTATCGGATCAAAATTTCATTCCAATTGAGACGGGTGATTTATGCCAATGGTCATTCAGATTGGAGCGCATGAAAATACATCTTCCAAAATTCGGGTTAAAATTTACCTTACTGCGTATGTTTTTGATGTCAGCTATACTTTGGTGGTGGAGCTAGGACAAAATTTTGTAGTCTCAAAAATTGTCTTGCTGCTGTCTCCCCCCCATTCAATATGTACGCAATATAGTTTTGAGTTTGTTGCTTTAAAACCAGACTAGCAAAAACAAAAGTATGGTATGGAGTGTCATGTGTCGCAGTAACAATGAAAGAAGGAATCCAGAATTGGACATGCAGTGTGAATATAGCCTTACTGCAGATGATTTTTGACTAGCATTTTTGCAAGAGATTTATCGGAAACATACAAAAAAAGAATAATAGTGAAATATAATAGTAAAAAGTCATGTTCGGCCCCCTTGTACTTACGTGTAGACCTCTGGAAATGTGGTCCCCAAAACAATATGGTTGAATAGACTCTTATTGATGTACTTGTTAATTTCCTGTCAATGGCTGCTTACATTCTGCTGTAACAAACTTCATCTACACTTCTTAAAATTTACCAAGCACTTATTTCTTGAAGTTGTTTCAAGGTACTTTAGCGGCTGGTTTAGTTATTAACATTATTATTAGCCTGCTTCTGCTTCCCTTGGTGTGTAACATGTTTGAATCGACTTCCAGTGATGATGTTACGTGATCGTGACATTTACAGTAGTAAAAAATGTAATTTATTTGCCTTAGTTGAGTGGCTCCACACAGTGTATGGACACGCACAGTTAGCTGTTATCCCCCCGTCAGCCGGGGCACCAAAAATAAATATGTATTAGGCAGAGGGGGATCAGTGTTTATGATTGGCACTGAAAGGCATTAATCGGCAATGGCGATCACACACTTTGGTCGATATCGATCGGAACATCGCTAGTAGAAGCATTTAAGTCTCACCTTAAAACTCATTTGTATACTCTAGCCTTTAAATAGACTCCCTTTTTAGACCAGTTGATCTGCCCTTTCTTTTCTTTTTCTTCTATGTCCCACTCTCCTTTGTGGAGGGGGTCCGGTCCGATCCGGTGGCCATGTACTGCTTGCCTGTGTATCGGCTGGGGACATCTCTGCGCTGCTGATCCGCCTCCGCTTAGGATGGTTTCCTGCTGGCTCTGCTGTGAACGGGACTCTCGCTGCTGTGTTGGATCCGCTTTGGACTGGACTCTCGCGACTGTGTTGGATCCATTATGGATTGAACTTTCACAGTATCATGTTAGACCCGCTCGACATCCATTGCTTTCCTCCTCTCCAAGGTTCTCATAGTCATCATTGTCACCGACGTCCCACTGGGTCATTATTGTCACCGATGTCCCACTGGGTGTGAGTTTTCCTTGCCCTTATGTGGGCCTACCGAGGATGTCGTAGTGGTTTGTGCAGCCCTTTGAGACACTAGTGATTTAGGGCTATATAAGTAAACATTGATTGATTGATTGATTGATAGTAAAACACAACGTAAACGACTGATTCAGTGTGATAAAAACGAGTCAGTTGTGCTAATAACGGAAATTACAGAAGCCTCTACTACTGTTTAAAGACAGAGCAGCCATCTTTCAGAGCCAACTCGGGGGTGGTGAGGACTCTCCAACTCTCATAGTAAAAAATCTGACATCCTGGGATGTTCCAGTTAAAACTTCTGACTAGGAACTCGGAAATGCCGACATTCCAGTACAAATGGAACAGAGAATATACCACAGGAGCGCTCTGCTGTTTTAAAGGACCTACTGCAAAAATATGAAGTCTGCAATCATGGGAATTAGCACTGCAGGCCACCTGTTAAAGAGTCCTGAACCATATGATCCTGAGACAGTACTTGGAGTGTTGCTTGGACAGGAAACAGACAGAAACTCAACACAAAGGCCCACACTTGAGAGGTGAATGTGTCAAGACTTGACATCCTGAATTCATGTCACCATCACACTAAAATCTCAGGGACGGCCTGTAGCTTTACATTGTCCATTGTCCTCCTGTAACATAGTCTCTGCTTAGGGACATAATCAAAATGCTGTCGTATTGCTCAGGCTTGCCAGGAAACTAATTCCACCAGCACTCCACAAATGTCCCCTTTACTCGCGGCCTGGATATTACCAGCAGCGCCAAATAAAAATTGTTCCAGGTGCACCAATGAACAGGACGGGACGGTTTTTCTCAACATGCGGGCCAAAGAGCTGTTAAAAGAGAGTTCAGGCTTTGTAATACTGGCCCCTATAGACTGGCCATGCAAAACACGCAGGCATTTTATTTGCATGGGTTTGCTAAACATAATAAGACTGTAAAAATAGAAAATGCGATGTCCTTTAATGCTTTTTTTCTCTAAATCCCAGGTCAAATAGAGAGAAGCTTTCTGTTCGAGGTTGATCAGCGCCAGCAATCTGAAACATGAGCAGGGGGAAAAAGGGCACTTTCACGTATGGAAAGGTTTAGGTGAGCGGTAAACTCCTTCTCACGGGCCTGATGAGAAACACCTGGGCGTCTCAGCAGCGACATCAGGCAGACGAATCAAAGGCAGAATTGATGATTGAGAATGAGGCGGCACAAATCAAGAGCCCTGATCAAACGTGGAAAACTGTCACAGCGCGGGCAGGCATACAAGCTTACCTTAAGGCGATGGAATATATGCCAAATCCAACTGAAACCTTAATAACATGCTATACATTAATAACATACTAATTATATATATATATATATATATATATATATATTTATATATATATATAAACATATACATATATGTATATATACACGCACACATATATATAAACGCATATATGTGTATATATACCGCACATACATATAATGTACATATACAGTACACACATACATATACATACATATATATATATATATATATATATATATATATATATATATATATATATATATATATATATATATATATATATATATATATATATATCTTGATTGGATTATCCAGAGAATAGTGCTCGATACCATGGTAGAGCGCAATATGTAGGTGTGGGAAAAATCACAAGACTACTTCATCTCTACAGAACTGTTTCATGAAGGGTTCCCTCAATCATCAGGAGATTGAGGGAACCCCTCATGAAACAGTTCTGTAGAGATGAAGTAGTCTTGTGATTTTTCCCACACCTACATATATATGTATATATATATATATATATATATATATATATATATATATATATATATATATATATATATATATATATATATTTTAAAAAAAATCTCCTGATGATTGAGGGAACCCCTCATGAAACAGTTCTGTAGAGATGAAGTAGTCTTGTGATTTTTCCCACACCTACATATATATATATATATATATATATATATATATATATGCACACACACACACACACACACACACACACACACACACACACGCACGCACGCACGCACACACGCACACGCGCACACACTCCAAGCCAAAAGTTTGAACACATACTCTCATTCAATGCGTTTTCTTTATTTTTATGACTATTTACATTATAGATTGTCACTGAAGGCATCAAAACAATGAATGAACACATGTGGAGTGCATGGACTCAGGATGTAATGATAAATGGTATAATGATAGACAGTGGTAAAATTCCAGACAGATACTAACACCGTTTAATAGCCACCCTTTAATCTGATTACTGCCTTGCACACACTTGGCATTCTCTCGAAAAGCTTCAAGAGGTAGTCACCTGAAATGGTTTTCACTTCACAGGTGTGCCTCATCAGGGTTGTTTAGTGGAATGTCTTGCTTTATCAATGGGGTTGGGACCATAAGTCACAGTGGGGCAAAAAAGTATTTAGTCAGCCACCGATTTTGCAAGTTCTCCCACTTAAAATGATGAAAGAGGTCTGTAATTTTCATCATAGGTACCTTCAACTGTGAGAGACAGAATGTGAAAAAACAAAATCCAGGAATTCACATTGTAGGAATTTTAAAGAATGTATTTTTAAATTATGGTGGAAAATAAGTATTTGGTCAACCATTCAAAGCTCTCACTGATGGAAGGAGGTTTGGGCTCAAAATCTCACAATACATGGCCCCGTTTATTCTTTCCTTAACACGGATCAATCATCCTGTCCCCTTAGCAGAAAAACAGCCCCAAAGCATGATGTTTCCACCCCCATGCTTCACAGTAGGTGTGGTGTTCTTGGGATGCAACTCAGTATTCTTCTTCCTCCAAACACGACGAGTTGAGTTTATACCAAAAAGTTCTATTTTGGTTTCATCTGACCACATGACATTCTCCCAATCCTCTGCTGTATCATCCATGTATCCATTTTGGTATAAACTCAACTCCTCATGTTTGGAGGAAGAAGAATACAGAGTTGCATCCAAAGCATGATGTTTCCACCCCAATGCTTCACAGTAGGTTTGGTGTTCTTGGGATGCAACTCAGTATTCTTCTTCCTCCAAACATGACGAGTTGAGTTTATACCAAAAAGTTCTATTTTGGTTTCATCTGACCACATGACATTCTCCCAATCCTCTGCTGTATCATCCATGTATCCATTTTGGTATAAACTCAACTCGTCGTCTTCGGAGGAAGAAGAATACTGAGTTGCATCCCAAGAACACCAAACCTACTGTGAAGCATGGGGGTGGAAACATCATGCTTTGGGGCTGTTTTTCTGATAAGGGGACAGGACGATTGATCCGTGTTAAGGAAAGAATGAATGGGGCCATGTATCGTGAGATTTTGAGCCAAAATCTCCTTCCATCAATGAGAGCTTTGAATGGTTGAGCAAATACTTATTTTCCACCATAATTTACTAATAAATTCTTTAAAATTCCTACAATGTGAATTCCTGGATTTTCACATTCCGTCTCTCACAGTTGAAGTGTACCTATGATGAAAATTACAGACTTCTGTCATCATTTTAAGTGGGAGAACTTGCACAGTCGGTGGCTGACTAAATACTATTTTGCCCCACTGTATGTTGTAAATGAGAAGGTGTGGCCAAAATTTTGGACAGAAAGTTTTGGCCTGTGTATATATGTATATATATATTTATATATATATATATTTTTTTTTTTGTTTGTTTTTTTTTGTTTATTATTATATTAGACATCCCCGGTCTAGATAAAGAGCAGGGACTAAACTAGTATGCCCACATTAGTACATACTGCATGTGGCCAACTTAAAAAAAGATTGCAAAATAAAGCATTCAGAGTCATCTAAAACTTAGTCCAAGCTCACACCAAAATGCATGTTCTATTATGATTCTACACTTTGTTATTTTTAAACACGAGTATCCAACATTGTAAGTCAGAAAACTGGATCATAATATGTTTCCTTTAAGATTCAGGAGCGTTTTAAACTTAATGCTAAAAGAGCTGAAAATCAACAGAAATGTTTAAACAGGATTTAATTTCCTTAACAGTCGCATTTCTTCAAAAAATGTCTGTGAAGGGAAATGAAACACACAGTTACGATTTGTTTAAGCTGGCACCACATGAATTATGTCCTTCTTGTGGCATGTAGGTGTATGGACACTGTATATTTTTGCAGCAATGGGGAAAGATGTCATAGTTTCCCCTCCAAACCGTGCGTGTTATTCTCTCTGTCTACTGTTCTTGTGTGCTGGCACAAAAAAGTTCTGCTGCAGTGGTCCAATATGGCAAATTTTTCTTGCATGAGCAAAGTGAACTTCATGTTAAAATTAGAGAGACAGTTTCTTGGGTTATCACTACTGGTCATCTGGCTTCAAACACTCTCCCATTAATTCAGTTCTGTGCAGAAAATGTCAAAACAACAATGGGGCTTCCTACTAAGGGTCAAACTCTGTCCAACAACACACACACCGAACGTGCATGTTCCTGTGCATGAAAACTCTGAAGGTCACACACTAAATCTCACAAAAAGCTAAAAAAAAAAAAAAGCTCCCGCTGTGCTCCCAGATGAGGTTGTGTACACAATGGAGCCAGCGGACGTGGACCCTAACAGGAGGTTTAACAGGAAAAACAGCATGGCAGCACGTTGGCCTGCCAGCCGAGATCTCACAAAGAAAACAAGAGCGGTAGTTGTCAAAGCAGAGGAACCTCCATTGGTCGGTTATAGCAACTACTACTCTCTGTGGCCTGCAATGAGCACACCAGCCCTGCTTTCATTGGACGTGAATTAAAAGCGGTGACCTCACCGCGCCACAGTGGCCCACCCTAAAGTAAATTTGCATGATGATCCTCCCCAATGGGTGCCAGCGTATACATGCCAGAGTGCACCTGGAGGTCCAGTTGAGCTCTGAGAATGTTCACACAAAACAAACTTGCACAAATAACCTCAGGGTTGTTCTCCAACATAATGAATACATTAGTTCCTTTCCCTCTGAAGCCCTTTAGCCCCCATACTAAACTGCATTGATATCGAAATGGAAGCCATCCATCTCTGTCTCTAGGGTTCTTATTAATAAATACAGGCCAGGCACGCCTAGGAGAAGAGTGCATGTGCTTGGCAGAGATAACCTCTGGGAGAAATCTTGCCATGCATGTCGCACAGTTGCAGGGAAGCTGTTTGCAGACCACAAGACGGGTCGAAGGCTTTTCAAATGACACTCTTTCTGCCCGTGTGCTGGTTCAGCAGCTTTTCAAGTCCGCTTCATTTGCTGTCCTTGATTGCATCGGCCTTCTGTCCGCCCCCGGACATCGATTCCCAGCCATGCACTTTTTTTCCGCTGTTCGCTACCTCTCAATACAGACCACTCTGGGCTTTCTCGATACTGGCATCACTACCTGTACTAGGAGGCGAGGTCACCGGGTTTGTGAAGGGACAGTTTATCTTTAGCTGAAGATGCATTGGACATGTGACTGTAGCTTATGGTGCACTATAATAGTAAAGCAGCTGCCTAAAGGTCAAAAAGGTCTGTTTAATTGTTCTACAGTCCAATTAATGGTATAGTTGTCTCTCACCAAGCAGTTACTTAGGTTAAGGGTGAACACTGCTAGCTACTGTATGTGGCAACGTGGCTCAGATGGTAAAGCGGCCAACCAGAAACTTAAGGGTACCTGGATCGAATCCAGCTTCCGCCATCCTGGTCACTGCCGTTGTGTCATTGGACAAGAAACTTTACCTACATTGCTCTCAGTGCCACCCACTGTTGGTGTATCCATCCCATCCATCCATTTTCTACTGCTTATTCCCTTTTGGGGTCGCGGGGGGCGTTGGCGCCTATCTCAGCTACAATCGGGCGGAAGGCGGGGTACACCCTGGACAAGCCGCCACCTTATCACAGGGCCAACAAAGATAGACAGACAACATTCACACTCACACTCACACTAGAGCTGCGCGGATAGGCAATTATATAATCCGCATCACCAAAATCGTCATCCACCCGCCGTCCACCCGAACCAACATTTTATTGGGACCGTACCCGCCCGCCAACCGCCCGGTGAATTACATCAGAGGTTGGCTACCTTTACCACTCACAGAGCTATTTAAAACTGTTTCACAGAGTAATGTAGTTAATTGGAGCCGTCAACGTTCTCGTGACTATTCAATAGCATTCATCCTGATGACAAGAATATGGGTGTGCTGTGAAGCCATTGCCTTAGACACCTTCAACAACATGCACGAACCGATTGTTGGTCCAGCAACATGTTGTGTGCAGCTTCCGCAATCACACCTATGAGATTGAAAGGCATACTGGGTGATACAGAGTACACTGATGGTTGTGATAGAAACAACTTTAACACTTACTAATATGCGCCACGCTGTGAAGCCACACAATACAAGATTGACAAACACATTTTGGGAGAACATCCTCACAGTAGCACAACAAACGCAACACAACTAATACCCATAATCCTTTGTATTCATGACCCTTCCTGAATATATTTTACACCCCCGCTCCCCCAACCCCGGCCACTTTACCGACGCACGGGGGGGTTTGGGGTGTATAAAATAGTCAGGAATTGTCATGAATACAAAGGATTATGGGTATTTGTTGTTTTGCGTTTATGTTGTGTTACTGTGAGGATGTTCTCCCGAAATGTGTTTGTCGTTCTTAATTGGTGTGGCTTCAAAGCGTGGCGCATATTACTAAGAGTGTTAAAATTGTTTATATCACAACCATTAGTGTACTCTGTGTCACCCAGTATGCCTTGAAGTCGTGTGATTGTTGCCGCGGAAGCCACACACTACATGATGCTGGACTGACAAGCAGATCGTGTATAATGTAGAAGGCGACAAAGCCAATGGCTTCATAGCACGCACTAATATTTAATATCTGGGTGACTGCCGGCAGTCATTAAAGAGAGTAATAGCATCTCCTATTGACTTCTCCGCTTTATGACACAGGTCTTAAATGGCTCTTTGAATGGCAAAGGATACCGATCCCAGAACCATGTATACCAAATGTCTCCAGATGGTTCAACCGCCACCCCCCCGAATCTAATTCAAATCTATTTTTTCGTCATGTCAACCGCCCGACCCGTGGTTTACCCGCGGACTCCGCGGATGAGACCGCAAACCGCACATCTCTAATTTACACACTAGGGCCTATTTAGTGTTGCCAATCAACCTATCCCCAGGTGCATGGGAAGCCGGAGTACCCGGAGGGAACCCACACAATCACGGGGAGAACATGCAAATTCCAGACAGAAAGATCCCGAGCCTGGATTTGAACCCAGGACTGCAGGAACTTTGTATTGTGAGGCAGACGCACTAACCACTCTTCCACCGTGAAGCCCTGTTGGTGTAAAACTGTTGGTGTAAATGTAGCTTAATGTAAATAATGGGTTTCTCAATGTACAGTTTAAGTTAAAGTACCAATGATTGTCACACACACACTAGGTGTAGTGAGAGTATCTTCTGCATTTACCCCATCACCCTCACCCCGTGGGAGGTGAGGGGAGCAGTGAGCAGCAGCGGTGGCCACGCCCGGGAATAATTTTTGGTGAATTAACCCCCAATTCCAACCCTTGATGCCGAGTGTCAAGCAGGGTCCCATTTTATAGTCTTTGGTATGACTCGCGCTTTGAGTCACTACAGAAAAAGCATTATATAAATATAATTCACTTCACTTTACCGCAACCATCAAGTTGATTAGTTTTTTTAGGTGGAATTCATTTTTGATGCACTACATCTTCAATTCCTACATAAAAAAACAAATCTCCACAAAAGTTAGCCATTGGCGGGAACTATGTCAAACGACAAGATGCTAAACGTATCAATACTTGCACACCACTTACAGTAGGGAAGGAATTGATATGGCCCCATTCCTGGGTGGATTTTGCATGAGAGGAAGTTGAGGGGGTGATTATTTTGCAATGCAGTCTGCTGAGAATGATGGAAAGCACCACTCTACATACTTGGGCTTCACGGTGGCAGAGGGGTTAGTGCGTCTGCCTCACAATACGAAGGTCCTGCAGTCCTGGGTTCAAATCCAGGCTCGGGATCTTTCTGTGTGGAGTTTGCATGTTCTCCCCGTGAATGCGTGGGTTCCCTCCGGGTACTCCGGCTTCCTCCCACTTCCAAAGACATGCACCTGGGGATAGGTTGATTGGCAACACTAAATTGGCCCTAGTGTGTGAGTGTGAGTGTTGTCTGTCTATCTGTGTTGGCCCTGCGATGAGGTGGCGACTTGTCCAGGGTGTACCCCGCCTTCCGCCCGATTGTAGCTGAGAAGGGAATAAGCGGTAGAAAATGGATGGATGGCACTCTACATACATAGCAACTGAAGCTGTGGTCAAAGTTGGAATTGCCATAAAACACATTTTCAGATATTGAATGAAATGAATGAATGAAATAAGTTTATTTCGGTCATATAATCAATCAAATCAAATCAATCAACCATTGTGTGTGATCAGTTTTACAGTACATGTTATATGTATACAATAATGCACATTTACACACGAAAGAAAAGAAAAAGAATGACCAAAAAAGGAATAGGCTGAAGCCAAAGCTTATATTTGCCTATCCTACACCTTCACAGACAATTAGATTGCCTGGAACATCAACATAAAAAAATAAATAAATCAATGGGATGAAAGTAATTGTGACTATATTTTATAATTTTCAATGATTTCACCTTTCAATGTTTTCTTAAACCTTACCAAAGAAGTGCATGTCTTCAGCTCATCACTGAGCTTGTTCTACCATTTAACTCCTAAAACTGTAATACATTTGTATTTTATATTTGTTCTCTCTTTACCTATTTCAAAAATCGATATCCCCCGTAAATTATAGTTTTCTCCTCTTAAATGAAATAGCCTGAGAATATATTCAACCCTCCACTGCAGTCTGGCGGCTAAAGTGGATAGGGCAGCCCCCAATTCGTCCCGTTTCATGTGTCAGGTCAACCATGACATATGGGGCCATATGAATCCCATTCCTACTGTAATGCTAACAAGTTTGCAATCAGCTCTCAGCAGCCAAGTGGAGATAAACTCTGTTGATGCACTTTATGTTTGACAACAACAACATTGGTGAGCCTTGTGAGCCATATACAATGACAATGCGGGACACTTAATGTTAACAACACAGCTAATGGCGGTAACTTGATCAATTTTTGGCAGAACAACTTATGCCCATGGTTTTAGCACACGGAAACTCAATTCCAGCTTAGATACACAGGATGTGATGAAGTATTTCCACGTCGTAGTCGTGTTGTAGTGGTCGGGTGACGGCCACAGCAATGACCCAAGAGAACCCAAGAGTACTATATAGGGTGATACGAGTTTAAAGGTGATTATAAGGTTGTTATTTTATGTTTAAAGAGCTATAATTATGTTTAACAAAAGGTCGTAAACATTTTTTTTGTAAAACAATGTGAAAAGAAATATTCATGGGAATTTGTTTACCACAGTCAAGCCTAGAACCAATTAGCCGCACTAAACGAGGACCGACCATACTTGAAGCAGTGTTAATTTTCGTTTTAGTTATCTTCCACAGCCTATTTCCATATCAAATCAAATCAATTTGATTTATAAAGCACATTTAAATTTACCACAGGGGTAGCCAAAGTGCTGTACAATGGGCAGGTTAAAAGATAATACGAGATCCGAGCAAACAACACAACACAAACATAACATGATAAAAAAGATTAAAAATAAAACATAAAAACAGGTTCACGGCAGGTGTATAATGGGGCGCCATTGCAGGATGGTTATCACTCAGTGTTAAAAGCCAAGGAACAAAAGTATGTTTTTAAGAGAGATTTAAAAACAGAAAGAGAGGAGGCTTGTCTAACACTCAGAGGTAGGTCGTTCTAGAGCTTGGGAGCATATGACTAAAACAGGACAATAACGAATCACAACAAATGCACATCGACAAAAACAATGACAAAATTAAAAGGGATTAGGAAACGGGCGGGAGACAAAAATCCCAAAGGGGTCCAATCAGAACTTCTGTCTTTGTAAGGCACTGTTTGGACTTTTTACTGTGAAAACAGGACTGTATTGTCAGGGTGTAACTATCACCGGTATTAATAATGACTGCAGCAAAACTCGGTTAGTATTACCCTTTTCAGTTAAAATGATAGAAAAAACTGAGATTGATAACTGCACTTTAAAAAACTCACGGACTGACTGGTGCCAGCTCGCTGGCGAAGTGCTAACAATAAAACATTAACGTCTTTCCCCACTGAGAAAAAACATACCTCAATCCAAACTTATACAAATACATAACTGTCTGAACAATGAAGATATTCAATTGTGTACATTAAACCTACAAGTTATGCTCTCTTAAAACTGAATTATGATGATTGTTTTTCCTCAGAGGAAAAAGAGGGTGCATTCAAGGACTGCTGAACAGAGTGGGACAACAAAACACCCGCTAGAAATAATAATAATAATAGATGTGATTTATTACGCACTTTTTATTTAAATAAATCTTAAAGTGCAAAGTACAAATCACTATTTAAAATAACTAAAGCTTTGCTATTAAAACACATAAAATACAGAGACTTAAAACACTATCAGTGAAGCATAACAAACACAAAACATTCAAAATAGTGGATTTTCTAATAGTGTGTCTATTTATTTTAGTTATGTTTAAAAATATATAACTTTGTCAAAAGAATTCAGTGTCCATATAAGGATTTTTTGAGAACATTTAAACAATACTGTCAGGGGTATTTGTTGTCCAACCCCAAGATGCAGAGATAGAGGCAGGCATTGGATATGAAGACATTAATATAAATAATAGAACAAGAACAAACAAAAAGCATGCACGAGGGTGGAATAACAAACAAAGGGAGCTAGCACTGGAAGCTAGAAAACAAAAATGAACTTTAGCATGGAAGCCAGAGGATAGCAAACAGAAAAACTGGAAATAACTAATGGCTAACAAGAACAGCTTACCGCTACGACGACCAGGACAAAATGTAGCACAACAGGTAATAGCTGAAAAGTATCACAGACACGACAAGGGCAACATATGGCAACGACAAGTCCGAATGACAATACAATGATCCAGCAACTGACACAAGACAAAGCAGGTACATATAGGAGCAGGCTGATTGGCAACTGGTGTGGCGAGGTGCCAATCAGCCGCAGCTGAGGAGGAACACAACGCTCAGGGAACAGGACAGGAAGCTGACAAAATAAGAGCACTAGACAGGAACTAAGGACAGGAAATACTAAACACACAGAGGAAACAGACAAATGCAGAGGAAAAAAACTAAAACATAGACAAACTGTCAGGGGAAGGCCTGACAAATACCACAATATCAATCAATGTTTATTTATATAGCCCTAAATCACAAGTGTCTCAAAGGGCTGCACAAGCCACAACGACATCCTCGGTTCAGAGCCCACATAAGGGCAAGGAATAACTCACAACCCAGTGGGAGGTCAATATGAATGACTATGAAAAACCTTGGAGAGGACCGCGGATGTGGGTGACACCCCCACCCCCCAGGGGGGGGGGGGGGGTGGATGCAATGGACGTCGAGTGGGTCTAGCATAATATTGTGAAAGTCCAGTCCATAGTGGAACTAACATAATAGTGAAAGTCCAGTCCATAGTGGGGCCAGCTAACTATCAGAACATCTATGCAACAGTAAGTAGGCTGAATCTAATATTCCGAAATTACTCATACTCATACATACGCAGTGCAAGACCACTTACTCGACCACTACTTTAGTTGTACACCATGGGCGTGCTTGCCGCCAATTTAATAAGATATGATACTGATGTCCTTGGCACACTGTTCAGAAAATTGCACAATTTGACAAACCGAAAGAGCGGATTTTTAATTTTCAAGCTGATACAAAAAACAGGTACTATGTGAGATCTCTCTCTCTATACACCTTCTAGATTTATAACAATGCTTGCTGTATTAACAGTGGACAAGACGGCATTTGTGCCCACTTGTGTAGTTTTACACAAAACAGAATAAAAACTAACGGTAGTTTGTTTCTTCTAATGACCATTTAGTCATATAGTATTCAACATTTGGAAAAAAAGGTCTAATTTTAGACAGTAAGGTTAGTGTGAAATGTACTTATTGATGTATTCATGAAGTGCAGGTCTTGTAGGGAATTATGTTTTTTAGATGCTGAGTAACAACCTTCATAGAAGCGGTTTCAAGACAATGTCAAATAGATAGATGGATAGTACTTTATTGATTCCTTCAGGAAAATTAAAATTCCAGCAGGAGTGTACAGAGTTGAGATCAATTTAAAAAGAAGAAAAAAAAAAAGTAAAAAGTAAATAATGGTAAAGTAAATATGTGTTATACTTTATACCTTGTATTTTAGTTGACGAAATTTACTGTAATTTTAGTCAAACAAAATGTTGAGGAATTTAGTTGACTAATACTAGACTCAAACTAAATCAATTTAGATGAGTAAAATAAAAAAATGAAATGAAAAACTCCTGTCAAAATTACCACTGACTTGAAGTTCACTTTGCTGTAGGTAACTGGGTTTAGAGGTGAGGTGCATATAGTAAATGCTCTGATCATGAAACTTCTATTTGAAGATAGACTTGTCTGTGACTGGCCCTCCAGCTGTGAAACTGATATTGCTTTAAAAGAGTGACACATCAGGGCTTTACCATACAAGTACATCTTTGATAATGATCTGTCCAAACACCACAATGAAGACATGTCGACGCTGTAATATATATTGCCTATGACACGGTACCTCATCTGGTTTCTGCTTCTTCTGTAATAATGAAGCTGCTTTTAGAATGAAGCAGCCCTCCTTGTTTTGTTCTGTCACTCATGTTCAAATATGAGGTTTCATGTTGGACAAAAACATGGAAACTTATGCAAGGGTTAAAGGCCTACTGAAACCCACTACGCAGTCTGATAGTTTATATATCAATGATGAAAAATGAACATTGCAACACATGCCAATACTGCCTTTTTAGTTGACTAAATTACAATTTTAAATTTCCTGGGAGTTTCGTCTTCAAAACGTCATGTAATGATGACGTGTACGCAACACGTCAAGGGTTTTTAGGAAGTATGAGCGCTGCGCACACACACAGCTGAATGTCGTCTGCTTTAACGGCATAATTATACAGTTTTTTGGACATCTGTGTTGCTGAATCTTATGCAATTTGTTCAATTAATATTGGGGAAGTCACAGTAGAAAGATGGAGTTGGGAAGCTTTAGCCTTTAGCCACACAAACACGGTGATTCCTTTTTTTAAATTCCTGGAGGTGAAACTTTCCTATGGATCAGAGCGCGGTAAAGAGAACATGGATCCCGACCACATGTCAACCAGCAGGTTTCGGTGAGAAAATTGTGGTTAAAAAGTCAGTTCTTACCGGAGAAAAGCTGAGCTTGTGCCGTCCATAGCTGCCGTCGACTCCCCTGAGACACTGCGCATCAAGACACCCGTGGAGACACCCTTCCGACTATCAGGTACTATTTAACTCACTAAAACACTAGCAACACAATAGAAAGATAAGGGATTTACCAGAATTAACCTAGTAAATGTGTCTAAAATCATCGGAATCCCTCCCAATTTTTTTTGTACTTTTTTTTTTTTTGTAATCCGTCCCTATCAATATCCGCAAACACAAATCTTTCATCCTCGCTCAAAAAATGGGGACATTGTCGTTTTCTCGGTCCGAATAGCACTTTTTGTTGGAGGCTCCCATTAAAAACAATGTGAATATGTGAGGAGCCATCAAACATGTGACGTCATCATCTGCGACTTCCGGTAGAGGAAGGGCTTTTCTCTTAGCACCGAAAGTTGCAAACTTTATCGTGGATGTTCTCTACTAAATCTTTTCAGCAAAAATATGGCAATATCGCGAAATGATCAAGTATGACACATAGAATGGACCTGCTATCCCTGTTTAAATAAGAACATCTCATTTCAGTAGGCCTTTAATAAGTTCACATAATTTTGTGTAAATACATCCTGGAATGGCTTTAGTATATCCATTAGGGGTCCCAAACCACTGGGAAACAAAAAACATTTAGCCGCATCAAAACACACCTTTATCGTTCAATGTCTTATATCATCTTGGGGTCGAAGTTATCAAGTGTGTACACAAAGAGAGAAACTATGATAACAAGCTTTCTCAATGGAGATAAGAGGTAGAAAAGACAGCAAAATTCAACCCAATTATAGGGTAATGACAGCATTGGTTGCAGACCCGACCAAGGTAAGTAAAGTAGGAACTCCTACTAATTAGATTAAACATTTCCATAGTTGGAGCATATGAAACTGTTTGACCGTCTCAATAAGATTTATACCAATATTAACGCCCTATAGACATGAAATAGCACCCCTATACCCTACCCCTACCACCTGTTCGACCTGCTACCATCGGGCAGGCGCTACAGGTGCATCAGAGCCAGAACAAAACAGGCTCAGAGACAGATTTTTCCCATGTTGAACTTTAACTTATAATAATAATAATTTACCCCTGTACAATATCCTGCCCTAATACCCTACTGTGCAATACTACCCTTCGAGTGCAATACGTCCGACACTGATTGTTATTATTTCGGTACTCTTGTCTTGTTCTGTATATTGTACAGTATTTTGTATTTCTACAGTGTTTTGTATATTGTACAGGATTGCTTGTTATTTTTATTGGATAGTAGTCTGTTTATTTCAATTATTAGTTTTTCATTTATTACCTCTTGTGTTATTTATTTTACCCCATATTTGTTCCCACAACCGCACCTTAAGTTGGAGTCTTTAATCTCGTTATATGCAAATATAATGACAATAAAGTCTATTCTATTCTATTTTATAGTCATCTTTACAATGAGTTTACCAATGTAGACATAATCCTAGAAAATAGGACAAATACTTGACTGTAATAAATATAAGACATAAACAAGACATAAGGCCTGATTTATTAAGATCCAAACACCATGGGTAAACAGCATGTGCAATCTATGAAATAGCATGTACTATTAGTGGGTGTGTTACATGCGATATACAGTACTAACACTGCATGTGCAACTAACAAGTGGTGCAGATCACCATAGTTAAATGAGGATTTAGCACAATGGTTCCCAAACTTTTGCAGGCTGGCGCCCCCTTGGCTCCCCAGTGAATTCGTAGCCCCCCCCCCAGGGGCAGTGAATAAAACCCAATTTAGTAAACCAATTTATTTTTTTGCAGTTTTAACTGTTTCAGCAACATAGAATGGTAAATAAACATTCCACCAGTAACCTTCATTGTCTCACACACGTTCTGGCGAGTCCCCAATTTCATGTTGACTTGAACTCAAGATGATGTTGACCGCCAGAATGCGGTTTTTATTATAAGATAAAATTCTGAACATTACAAGCTTGAAATTACAAACCTGAGCTTTTGCTTTTGTAGTCTATGCTGTCGGATCTGACTGGGCCAGAGCGGCGTGTGGTAACCGGGCCCTGATGCGTCGTCCACTGACTCGTCCTGCTGCACGTGTTGTGTACAAATCGTCAAACAAACGTTCGAACTTCTGACTTCGACTTCGGACTGCCGCCCCCCTTCCGGCCCCCCCAGATCTTTCCACCGCCCCCCTGGGGGCGGTACCGCCCACTTTGGGAACCACTGATTTAGCATGTACTATACGGTACATCGCCACGTATTGATTATCTACTGCACATTTATGTTATCGTATGTGGCGTTTTTATATGTTTTCAAACAAGCAGCAGACATGTACTACTTTTTATGGGCATTTTATAAGCAGTCGTGCAGTGCATTTACAATGACACCACTTTTTTAACATTGTTTTGCAACCGAAGGTGCACTCAATGGAGAGAGGCTGCACAATACTCTGCTCAAGATGCACAAAATGCATAGTTCAAGATTTTTTTTTCATATTACAAATAGTTTTTATAGCAATGTATATTTTATGTGGAAAAATAAACGTCATTAAAAAAAACATACTAAAGGACCCCAAAACGCATCAATTGAACTCCCGTATTTTCCAGACCATAGGACGCACCGGATTATCAGGTGCACTGCCGATGAGCGGGTCTATCTTCATACAAAGAGGTGCACCAGATTATAAAGCGCATTAAAGTGGTCATATTACGATTTTTTTCAAAATTGAAAACACTTCCCTGTAGTCTACATATCAAACGGTGGTTATTTGGTCAAAACGTTGAATTGACTATGTTTTACGGACCATCTTCAAGTCTCTTTCTGACCGTCACTTCACGATGCGGCCTATTGTGGGTGGTCTTATTAAGTGGCTCGTCTTCGGCAACGTCTTCTCCCCGTCATCTTTGTTGTACCGGTGTAGCATGCAAGGACGGGAGTCGAAGAAGTGTCAAAAGATGGAGATAACAGTTTTAATTACATTCAAACTTTACTCAAATCAATATTGGAGCAGCATCTCCTCATCTGTGGCGAACTAATGCAACAACAACACTGGAAATGTGTCTCATTAAAAACTGTCCGACCGGAACTATCTAATAACTAAAGTTCCCTGGGTGAATTATGTACACCGGTAGTTTTTAGAACTTCCATAGTGAGTCTACTCACAGATATAAATTAGAACTGTATGCTACCTTATATTAGAAATGGCAACAGCGGAGGATGAATGTCCCATAACAAGAATATAGAGAAAAAAGAAAAAGCTTATCGGCTACAATGGCGGAAGTAATTTTCAGGACCTATTCCAAAGATCCCAAATACACATCAGCAGGTACCAATAGGTAAGAAAAGTTGGTTTTGCATAATATTGCGAAACAAAACACCAGTCTATTATTAGGTGCCATTTTCCAGTATATACACACACACCATAATAATATTCGCATGTTGAAGCACAGCTGGCTACGGTCGCCGTATTGCTCCGACAATCCATTAAGCGGTTCGGCTTCATAACTTACCAAAGTTGTATTAAAAGATTTTGACAGATTTTTAAACACTGTGTGTAATGTTCTATATTTTCAATAGAACAGTTTACGTTTTGGTGTTGTTTACTGGCGTCATCTTGCAGTCTGTAAGTGTCTCTTATGTGTGACTGCCATCTACTGGTCACAATTATCATTATACCGTGTACCAAATAAAATAAGCTTTGAGATCGGTAAGTTCAACCAGAATTGTTCCATAAATTCGGCACACCGGGTTATAAAACGCACTGTCAATTTTTGAGAAAATGAAAGGATTTTAAGTGTGGCCGTTTTGATGATCAGAATATATTCTGCATTATGATGATGACAGAGGCGCAAACTGGATTGCACGCCTTATTTTCTGCTAACTTAACAGACGCTATCCACTTCACACGTTTAGTAGATCAGTTTTGCGTCCGATATCAAGTTTATACAGGGCCATTAGAAAGTTGATTTCGCCTTTGTCATGCTTAAAATGCTTAATTTAGGCCAAAAATACATGATATGTGCTTGGATACATTTTACACTAAATATAGGCCGTGGTCAAGCGCAAACAGGTTACAAATGGTGATATAGTCTTTAATCCAGGGGTCACCAACGCGGTGTCCGCGGGCCCCAGGTAGTGTGTACGGACCAGATGAGTCGCCCGCTGGCCTGTTCTAAAAATAGCTCAAATAGCAGCACTTACCAGTGAGCTGTCTCTATTTTTAAAATTGTATTTATTTACCAGCAAGCTGGTTTCGCTTTGCTCGACATTTTTAATTCTAAGAGAGACAAAACTCAAATAGAATTTGAAAATCCAAGAAAATATTTTAAAGACTTGGTCTTCACTTGTTTAAATAAATTCATTAATTTTTTTACTTTGCTTCTTATAACTTTCAGAAAGACAATTTTAGAGAAAAAATACAACCTTAAAAATTATTTTAGGATTTTTGTACACATATACCTTTATACTTTTTAAATTTCTTCCTCTTCTTTACTGACAATTTAAAATTCAAAGACCACAAGGCTGCACCAAACTTTTGGTGCATTGTTGACACAGAAAAGTACAGTGGTGTATGCGCAGCAGCTATGAAGGTTGCAGGCCTTTTTGGTTCAACTTATCTTTGTGAATCAGCCTTTTCTGACATGAACTTCATCAAGAACAAACACAGAACACGCCTCACTGATGCACATCTGCAAGACTCATTCAGAGTTGCAGTGTGAAGTTACACACCAGAGTACAACACACTAGTTAACAGCATGCAATGCCAGGCTTCCCACTAACTGACAAAGAAACAGATAACAGATTTGGTGTCCAGTTCAAAGTGTGACATGATTTATTAAAAAATTTGAGGGTTTGATTGATTGATTTGATTGATACTTTTATTAGTAGATTGCACAGTACAGTACATATTCCGTACAATTGACCACTAAATGGTAACACCCGAATAAGTTTTTCAACTTGTTTAAGTCGGGGTCCACGTTAATCAATTCATGGTTGACGTTTGTATTTTACATGAGTTATTATTTGTACAAACATGGTGCAAAGTAATTCATGATTTGTTAAAAAATGTTAATGGCTAACTAGTTAAAATGGGATACCGTGATTTCACAAGACTGTCTTAGAAGTGATCATTTGAAAATGTTCAATTTGAAAAATGTGCACTTAAAGAAAATATAAAAATAAAGTGTTGCATATAGATGTGTATCTGTTTCTATATATATTTATTGTGAGAAATCATTAAGATGACCAGTGTTTCCACAAAGATAAATATAATTATTAATATTGACATAGAGTTAAAGGTATCATTGAACAAATTGGCTATTTCTGGCAATTTATTTAAGTGTGTATCAAACTGGTAGCTCTTCACATTAATCAGTACCCAAGAAGTAGTTCTTGGTTTCAAAAAAGTTGGTGACCCCTGCTTTAATCAATATATTCTGAAACATGCGATAGCCGCAAAATTCGCAGTGCGAAGTTGCAAATGACAACTATGGCTTTGTTGCTTCAACACATTCAAGTGTGCCAAATCACTTGTGTATTGTGTACCGGTGAAGTTTGAACTACCTACAATGGCATTGAAGTTTTTCCCATTTCTTCGCAATTAAAGTGGTCCATCAGTTTTCAAACTCCCCACTCCTCATATGATTCAGTTTTTTCAGAAAACGTTCACCGAAAGTTTGCCCTGTTCTTCTAGGCCATGGGTGTCAAACTCCGGCCCGCGGGCCAAATATGGCCCGCCATTTAATTTCATTTGGCCCTTGAGGCAATATGAAGTTAACATTAGAGCTGGCCCGCCGGTAACACCACATTCACCGCTAATACTCATACTTGCCAACCCTCCCGATTTTCCCAGGAGACTCTCGAAGTTTAGTGCTCTTCCCGAAAATCTCCCTGGGCAACCATTCTCCCGATTTCCACCCGGACAACAATATTGGGAGCGTGCCTTAAAGGCATTGCCTTTAGCGTCCTCTACAACATGTCGTCATGTCTTCTTTTCCTTCATATAAACAGCATGCTGGCCAAGTCACATAATATATGCGGCTTTCACAAACACATACTTGGTCAACAGCCATACTGGTCACACTGAGGGTGACCGTGTAAACAACTTTAACATTGTAACAAATATGCGTCACACTGTGAACCCACACCAAACAAGAATGACAAAACACATTTCGGGAGAACACCTGCACCGTAACCCAACATAAACACAACAGAACAAATACCCAGAACCCCTTGCAGCACTCACTCTTCCGGAACACTACAATAATCACCCCCTGCTACTACCAAACCCCGCCCACCTCATTTTTATTTTATTTTTGAATTTATTAGCCTGTGGAAAAAGTTAATGTTGATATTTACCTCAGAAGGCTGCAAATAGGAAAGAGGCATTCATTTGTTTAATTACATTTTATTTAATATACCACTGATGTTTTTTGAAAGTTGATTTTGCACTATTACGTTATATAAGCTCTGCCTGTTCCATGGGAGGATGCCCAAATACCCGGAGGGAACCCACGCAGTCACGGGGAGAACATGCAAACTCCACACAGAAAGATCCCGAGCCCGGGATTGAACCCAGGATTACTCAGAACCTTCGTATTGTGAGGCAGATGCACTAACCCCTGTGCCACCGTGCTGCCCTATTTAAGCCTTGCTTGTTCAATACCATCCATCCATCCATTTCTACCGCTTATTCCCTTTCGGGGTCGCGGGGGGTGCTGGCGCCTATCTCAGCTAATATTCATTGCAAAACTTGTTTGGGTCCCTATTAAAAGGTTAATTTGTTCAACCTTGGCCCGCGGCTTTGTTCAGTTTTAAATTTTGGCCCACTCTGTATTTGAGTTTGACACTCCTGTTCTAGGCCATCTTACTTATCCAACTGTCAATCTTTGTGCAAAACAAATGACTTTGTCTGTAAACTACTTTGCATCATTTTTTGTAATGAAGTGCCTAAATTAAGAATCCCACATCTTGAAGATTCGGTTTCTGTGCTTTTTTATTGACTAAAACTAAAGTAAGAAAACTTAATTTGATGTGAATGGGCACTTGGAAGTACTGACCGAATTCAGTTGGTACCTAAAGAAGTACCTAATTTGGTAACCATCCATAGTCTGAAACATCCATCCAGCCAATCATTTTCTGCCACTTGTACCTTTTGGGGTCACGGGAGGCGCCGGAGCCTATCTCACGTGCATTCGGGCGAAAAAAGTACTAATTTGGTAACCATCCATAGTCTGAAACATATGAATTAAAATTGCATAATTTTTTTATGGAAAAAAATGCTACACTTTTTGTACAATTTGTAACGGAAACTTAGGTACATTATCACACTACTTGTGTAACAATGGATTTCCTCACAACACAGGGTCCATCAAAGGTTGGACTGAAACGAGCTGGTTTGTTGGCTCAAAAAAGCTGGGAACCACTGGTTTATAAGACACAGATGTTTGGACACCAAACGTTGCAATTAGAAGGTAGATGAGACAGAGAAGGTGCTAGAAGCTCAACAATTAATGAATTCACTCAAACAAATTGCGAACCACATTAATGAAAATCAATAGAGTAATTCTCTTCTTAGATACCCCTATTCCACCGCGCTGATCCCTCGTTTCCTTGCAGTGCCTCTTTGATTATTTAATCAAGAAGCGCGCTCCATCAGCATCTCTAAACATTAAAGTCACCTTCAGCCTGTGAGGTCAATCTCCAACAACTGTTATGGCGATTTAACCTCCCCAACATCCAAAGCTCACATTCAAGAGACAGTTTAGGGATCAAGACGTGGCTTTGAGTTACGACTCGATCAATGCAGACCCGCCAACGTTGGGGTCAAATCAATGTGATTAAAAGGAGATTTTTGTTTTGTTTTAAATCTGTAAAGATCAATTGTGCTGAAAGGACAGTTAAACAAGGCGCCAATAGGTTTCAAGGTCTTGCTTGAAGAAAGTTGAGGTGTAAACTAGCCAGCCTCTCCTGCAGGCCCCTAACGTTGAGCAGGCCGAGTAGAAGTGATGGTAAGAGCAATTTCCCTGACTTGGTGAATTATTTCAGGATTCATTCAGATTTATTCTGAATATTGCTTTTTTGAAGGGAGCAGCTCACAATATGTATGCACATGAATGTAGTCACAGGAGAACAACCATCGTGGTCATTTAGTCTATGTAGTTAGGAAGTTATGCATTTGTCAGTTAGTTAGCAACAAAATTCAAAAAGGTTAAGGGTGGATTTTGATTAAACTTTCAAGACATGTCAGAAACTGGATAATGAACAAGTTAATAGATTTTGCGGTTGATCCAGATGATTTCTACCAAGTTACCTTATGTTTACGGTACAAAAATTGTGCTTCTCTCTACGCCAGCGGCCCTCCCTCCATCCACAGAGACAAAGAGATTGGATGACTCCAGTGCCCCCTAGAGGGCCACAGAAAAATATCTGTTTCTCAGCTGTGGTCTGTATGGGCTGCAGCGGTACTCAGTTGCAATACGTTTTTCCACCACATACAGCAGCAATGATAATCTCAAACAAAAAGAAGTCTGGAGCTAAAGTCATAGAGAAGCTTCAGAAGCGCAAAAAATATGACTCAAGTGATGAAGATGAATTTTCATTTGCACTTAACTTGTATTGACATTTTTAAGAAACATAAATATTGTTGGTATTTATTATTAATTTGCTCAGAATAGATCCATTTTAGCACTGCATGATTGTAAGTATATATATATAGTCCTTTTTGTTTTGCAGTAATTTCATTAGTATTTAATTTTGTAATCAGCCTGACCCAAGACTTGATAATAATCTTTGTGATTAACATATAATTTCATATAATTTGACAAGGTTTATTCTGTTACACTGTTATTAGGTTAGATACTGTATAATTATTGAATATGATTAAAATCATGAGTAAGATTACTAATTCATTGTTGATATTTGACTGTCCCCCTCAGTAGTGGATAAGTTGGGCCCCGAGGTTTAAAAAGTTTAAGAGCCCAAGGTTACACCATTCATCTCATTCCGCTATAGAATCCGGTGATGACACTAATGTAAAGAGTCATCCCTCTTTCAGCCTGTTTGGAAGCGGCACACTCAAAAAACAAACATGTCTGGACATGTCAATTTTATGTATTTGCTAGGGTTTGTTTGTCTGTCTGTCAGTTAGCAACATAGTTCAAAAATGTATAGGCTGTTTATATGAAACTTTCAGGAAACGTCAGAAATGGGACATGGAACAAGTGATCACAGTTTGGAGGTGATCCAGATCCACTGTCTGGAGTTAGGATTATTTACTATTAGGAGAAAGGACCTGGTGGAGGTCTGTGTTACTCCAGTTCCTTTTTTTAAGAATATTATCAGTTATTATTAAAAACTTGCAAGAAACTTGTTTTGACTAGGTTATGTTGTGTGTGTGTGTGTTTGTGTACATGTGTGTGTGTAAACCAGGGGTCACCAACCTTTTTGAAACCAAGAGCTACTTCTTGGGTACTGATTAATACGAAGGGCTACCAGTTTTGATACACACTTAAACAAATTGCCAGAAATCGCCAATTTGCTCAATTTACCTTTTATATATATATATATATATATATATATATATATATATATATATATATATATAAATTGGTATTTCTGTCTGTCCTTCTGTCGTACATTTTTTTTCCTTTAACGGAAGGTTTTTTGTAGAGAAAAAATGATGAAAAAAACGCTCAATTGAACGGTTTAAAAGAGGAGATGCAGGAGAAAAATGAAAATTCAATTTTGAAACATAGTTTATCTTCAATTTTGACTCTTTAAAATTCAAAATTCAACCGAAAAAAAGAAGAGAAAAACTAGCTAATTCGAATCTTTTTGAAAAAATTCAAAAAATAATTTATGGAACATCATTAGTAATTTTTCCCGATTAAGATAAATTTTTAAATTTTGATGACGTGTTTTAATTCAATCTGCACTTGGTTAGAATACATAACAAATTGGACCGAGCTATATTTCTAACAAAGATTTTCTAGAACAAAAATTTTAAAATAAATTCTAAAGACTTTAAAATGAGATTTAAATTTGATTTTACAGATTTTCTAAATTTGCCAGAATATTTTTTTTTAATTTTAATCATAATAAGTTTGAAAAAATATTTCACAAATATTCTTCGTCAAAAAAAACAGAAGCTAAAATGAAGAATTAAATCAAAATGTATTTATTATTCTTTACAATAATAAAACGTTTTTTTACTTGAACATTGATTTAAATTGTCAGGAAAGAAGAGAAAGGAATGTAAAAGGTAAAAAGGTATATGTGTTTTAAAATCCTAAAATCATTTTTAAGGTTGTATTTTTTTCTCTAAAATTGTCTTTCTGAAAGTTATAGGAAGCAAAGTAAAAAAATGTTTTATTTAAACAAGTGAACACCAAGTCTTTAAAAATATTTTCTTGGATTTTCAAATTCTATTTGAGTTTTGTCTCTCTTAGAATTAAAAATGTAGAGCAAAGCGAGACCAGCTTGCTAGTAAATAAACAAAATTAAAAAAAATAGAGGCAGCTCACTGGTAAGTGCTGCAATTTGAGCTATTTTTAGAACAGGCCAGTGGGCGACTCATCTGGTCCTTACAGGCTACCTGGTGCCCGCGGGCACCGTGTTGGTGACCCCTGGTGTAAACAATTCGTCCCATGGCCCACCTAATCCTATAGCGTGCCAAAGGATGAAAGGTGCATCAAACTTGGGAGCAGATTAGAGCACTTCCACTAGCCAAACGTGCCTGACTTTAGGTACACCCTCAAATGCCATCCATGCTTTGCACATGGAGACATTCAAAATATTGAATAACCCAGGGTGTTAACCTGAAATCAACCTCTGTCCGTTCTTGCTGCGTTTACCTGCCAAAGTCTATAAATCCACTTTTATAATGTGCTAAAATTTCATAAATCTCAATATGTACATGAAAAGGGGTGCCTCTACTGACACATTGCCAAAAAGCCGTTCAGGATCTTATGGAAGAGAGGCGGCGTCCAGATGAAGCATATACAGAGGTCTCTGTTTTGTATTTGATCCACGGTCCAGTACAGAACTGAGGTAAGCGCCACATGATCGCCACTAACAGCAAATACGTGCCCATTTGTGTTTTATGGATCATCATTCTTTCTTGCTTCATGTTGATTTCTCCCGCTGTGACGTGGAAGCGGGAAAAGGTGCAAGAAGAAAAGGAAGAAACAAACCGATGGAGACGGTGAGAAGGAAAGACAGGCAGGGCCTGTATTGTTACCTGATCAAACACATCTGGAGCAGATATGTTGGAGACTCACTGCTTCCCTCTCCCACATTCTCCTGACACATGGTAATGAAATAAGAAAACATTTGATATCGCAGCAGTCGCACTTAATAAAAATAAATACACGTCAACAATACGACTGAGAAGATGAAATGTAGTTCAAAAGATTTTGAATGCTTTTGGCAGTCTCCCTTTTTACTAGTCCCATGCAATTCTAATGGGAACATCACCAGGCATTGGACGCCACACTAATATGTCGACATAAAAGGTATTCAACCCCGCGGTGATTGGAATGAGTGCGCTTACCTGAGGGCCTGCAGACGACATGTGCAAGGAAGCATAAGCAGTGACCATCTGTGGCTTTTCCAAGGAATACTTTTGGTATACATGTCGGATATTACTTTCATATAGTAATATTAAACGTAATATCAAACAGGCTCATATCTCAGAAAAAGGCGCGACCTTCGTCCTGAAATTAATTACCGGGAGCCCATGGGGCCTCTCTCCAGCATTGTAAAGAAATTCTATTTCCAAAACGCCTTACAGTTTGTAGAAGAATGAGCAAAGACAAATTAATCTCAAGAAAAGTTGCATATGTGCACACCAGCTAACCTCTGTGACATAACCGTGTGTGTATGTGACCATTAAGTGAGTATGGCAGGTTGTTTTTGCCCAGGCTGCCCTCTCCGCATCTGTTCCCTATAGCGCCTCATTAGTGGAAATTCCTCCGGGAGCTGATGGACAGGTCAGGAAGAGGGTCCCAGACCTCCGACGTCTGTGCATCTGACAGGCCTGATAATGCTCAGACGGGGAAAACGACACAAAAAGGAGGGGTGCTAATCCCAAGCCTCTGACCTTGCTGCCCATGATCCAATGAGGAGGTCTGTGAATGCCAGCATGGCGGAATAATTAAAAGGCCGGGCCTTGTGGATGCCAAACAAAGTCAAAACCTTATAACCAGTGCAAAACAATACCCTAGTGGAGAACCTACAAACCAAAGATTTCTTGAGTTAAATCCTTAAAGCACCACAATAAAATTCATGTATTCATCATTTACTTGAACTCTCCCCGGCTCTCATTTCAGCATCATCCTCTTTCTACGCTACGTTTGTTTCAATATTGTTTACCATCAGATGCTTACTGACTCACTCAGTAAGCAGCTTGACCGTTGCTCATGTAATCAGCGTGACTCACAGATAAGTGTCGCTAAACACTTTGCGACGCCACCCAGCTGGTTTTCATTTTTACGCTGTCTTTGCGGGTCAGTTGCTGTCCTGCGCGGAAGAACCTGAAGGTGATACCTCTTGAATCCCAGCAGGTCTGTGCGGTTTAAACCAACCCTGTTCCTGAATTAAACACTTTCCTGCATGTGTATACAAAAATTCACACTTAAAATTTAAGCATTGGTACAACAAGCCAAAAATGTCACTGCAGAACAGCTGAAGTACTAAGGTTCTGGTAAAGATATATGTCAAATTAGGAGAATGTGAATGTGAGAGTTTAATCATGCAAATGATTAGCTTTTACTCATAATTATATTCAACCTTTTTCCTAAAGCTAACAGGGTTACCAGAAGCCTCCAAAGTCAAAGAGTGAGGCTGAGTATTTTGGCGGTCGATAACTGTGTGCAAATAGTTCCCGGATTGCTTGTATAAATCAGTTAGAATGTGACCACAACAATTGGATTAATAGGCTTTCTTATGCAATATGAATAGTTTGTGCCTTGAAATTATTACATTCCATTGTCCTTGAACAAACTAAATATTACTCGCAACTCTTGCAAGCTATTAAAGAGTGACTGCATGCATGCGGAATAAGTTGCCATATAGCATGGTGGTTGACAGAAGGGGAAGCTAATAGTGGCCTGTATTGATGATTATACATTGATTTTATTGTTGCTGGTCCTTTTGACTTTTTTGGATGTGAATGTGGTGCCATACACCGTGGTAAGCGTTGGCGGGTACTCTAAAACATGCCTGGATATAATTTAATGTGGCGGCTTATTTGAAAGAGACTTAAAATATAAAACAGTTCTGCCTTAGACTATCCCAGCAGGGTACAAATATCTATGTCACTTTTTTCCACATTTGACAGCCCACAGTAACCTAAGGGGCTGTCTGCAACTTAAAGGCCTACTGAAATGAGATTTTCTTATTCAAACGGGGATAGCAGGTCATACTTGATCATTTCGCGATATTAACATCCATCCATCCATCCATTTTCTACCGCTTATTCCCTTTTGGGGTCGCGGGGGGCGCTGGCGCCTATCTCAGCTACAATCGGGCGGAAGGCGGGGTACACCCTGGACAAGTCGCCACCTCATCGCAGGGCCAACACAGATAGACAGACAGCATTCATATTTTTGCTAAAAGGATTTAGTAGAGAACATCCACGATAAAGTTCGCAACTTTTTGTGCTGATAAAAAACCCTTGTCTTTACCGGAAGTCGTAGACGACGTCACAAGGGTGAGGGCTCCTCACGTCCTCACATTGTTTTTAATGGGAGCTTCCAGCAGCAAGAGCTATTCGGACCGACAAAAAGACAATTTCCCCATTAATTTGAGCGAGGATGAAAGATTTGTGGATGATGATATTGATAGCAAAGGACTATAAAAAAAAAATTAAGTTAAAAAAAAAAAGGCGATTGCATTGGGATGGATTCAGATGTTTTTAGACACATTTACTAGGATAATTCTGGGAAATCCCTTATCTTTCTATTGTGTTGCTAGTGTTTTAGTGAGTTTAATAGTACCTGATAGTCAGAGGGGTGTGTCCACGGGTGTCTTGAGACCAGTGTCTAAGGGAAGTCGACGGCAGATACAAGGACGGCGCAAACTCCACAGATCTCCGGTAAGAGGCGACTTTTTAACACAATTTTCTCACCGAAAGCTGCCGGTTGACAAGTGGTCGGGATCCATGTTCGCTTGACCGCTCTGATCCATAGTAAAGCTTCACCTCCGGGAGTTTTAAACAAGGAATCACCGTGTGTTTGTGTGGCTAAAGACTAAAGATTCCCAACTCCATCTTTCTACTTTGACTTCTCCATTATTAATTGAACAAATTGCAAAAGATTCAGCAACACAGATGTCCAGAATACTGTGTAATTGCGCGATGAAAAAAGACGACTTTTAGCCGCAAATAGTGCTGAGCTAATATTTCCTGACAGTCCGTGACGTCACGTGTCATCATTCCGCGACGTTTTCAACAAGAAACTCCGCGGGAAATTCAAATTTGCAATTTAGTAAACTAAACCGGCCGTATTGGCATGTGTTGCAATGTTAATATTTCATCATTGATATATAAACTATCAGACTGCATGGTCGATAGTAGTGGGTTTCAGTAGGCCTTTAATCAAAGTTACATTTACCTAACCAAAATATACAACAAGAAAACCAACGGCTATAGCCTATGTTACCATTAGTGGTTCAAGAGAACAGATTTAATAAATACATTTGTAACAATTAGAAGTTTAACTTAATAATACACCTAAACATGGATCAAAATTAAATATTGGCTTGGGTTAGCTTTCATTTTCATGCTCATACACGCGTCCATGACTCCGGCGCCTGCCCATCCGCAGGAATGATATTTTTGTAAAAAAGAACAATAAAATTAATGCAATAGCCGCTGTGCAGAGTTTAAACAGGCTTATAAGACCATAAATTACTCCAAACACGTGTGATGGGGCGTTCGTTTTTCTCTTTGAGCGTATGTTATAGGTTTAGACGAGGAAGTGGGCGGGTCACACTGATTGAACACAAGCGCTCTTTCACCATCTAACTAACCGTGACATACAGCAGCTTTGAGACCGGCAGGCGCCAACATTGTGCGCGCATATATGACTGTAAAATGAAAGTCATTTTATTGTAATATGTAATCATTCCCCCATTTTTGGTCCGAGATTTACCGGACTTTTGAGAAGAATTTCATATGGAATGCAACTGTATCCAGATGTAGCCCGGCTTACGGAAGGTCAGGGTTGGGGACGTAGATTTAGAGAAAGGGGGATCAGGGAGGTGGTTTTTGGCACGCTCCATGTCACAGTGAATAAACATGACCTTGCTGTGACCCGCAGTCAGCCTTGCAACCGATCTGCTCTGGGCTGACCTGCTCTGTTTCAGACTCAATCCAGCGGAAGGTCTGTTGGTTAGAACGCCACAACGTCTTCTACACCAGACAGTTCAAGCACGAAATTGGGTTTTTCCGAACAATATTCAGCCCACGATTACGCAATATTGCGAGGTAATTTTTTCATTGAAGTACTGTACACCCCTGTAATGACTTCCTGCGGCTGTGTTTGGTCGTTCTGCTCGAGTCGGCGAACCGCATCGCAGAAGCACGCTTCAGACTTGGAGGTGCGAGTGTGAGAGCTGACATCCTCCTCTTCCGTCAAGCGTAAAACACAACAGACGATCTGCAGCGTTGATGTTGAACAGCTGAACAACGTAAGGATATTACAGCATTTGCTAGGTTGGTGAACTATGACTCCAATGTGATTTAAATCGTACAGTTTAACCTTAAAGGCCTACTGAAACCCACTACTACCCACCACGCAGTCTGATAGTTTATACATCAATGATGAAATACTAACATTGCAACACATGCCAATACGGCTTTTTTAGTTTACTAAATTATAATTTTAAATTTCCCGGGAGTTTCGTCTTAGAAACGTCGTGTAATGATGACGTGTACGTGTGACGTCACAGGGTTTTAGGAAGTAAAAGTAGTCTGCTTTAATCGCATAATTACACAGTATTTTGGACATCTGTGTTGCTGAATCTTTTGCAATTTGTTCAATTAATATTGGAGAAGTCACAGTAGAAAGATGGAGTTGGGAAGCTTTAGCCTTTAGCCACACGAAGTTTCCTTGTTTAAAATTCCCGGAGGTAAAAATTTACTATGGATCACAGCGCGGTCACGCGAACATGAATCCAGACCAAATGTCAACCAGCAGATTTCGGTGAGAAAATTGTGGTTAAAAAGCCAGTTCTTACCGGATAAAAGCTGAGCTTGTGCCGTCCATAGCTGCCGTCGACTCCCCTGAGACACTGCCGTCAACATTCGGCCGTGGACACACCCCTCCGACTATCAGGTAATATTAAACTCACTAAAACACTAGCAACACAATAGAAAGATAAGGGATTTCCCAGAATTATCCTAGTAAATGTCTCTAAAAAAATCGGAATACGTCCCAATGCTATCACGTTTTTTTTTTTTTTTTTTCTAGTCCGTCGCTATCAATATCCTCAAACACGAATCTTTCATCCTCATTCAAATTAATTGGGAAATTGTCTTTTTTCGGTCCGAATAACTGTTTTTGTTGGAGGCTCCCGTTAAAACCAATGTGAATATATGAGGAGCCGTCAACATGTGACGTCATCGTCTGCGACTTCCGGTAAAGGCGAGGCTTTTTCGGGAAGTACCAAAAGTGGCGAACTTTATCGTCGATTTTCTCTACTAAATCCTTTCAGCAAAAATATGGCAATATCGCGAAATGATCAAGTATGACACATAGAATGGACCTGCTATTCCCGTTTAAATAAGAAAATCTCATTTCAGTAGGCCTTTAATGATTCAAATGTTAGCTTTAACATGAAAATGAATGAGTGATGAAACTGTTTGATTTGATGCCACAATACAAAGAATACCAACAGTGCATATCTTATGTATACAAACTTCTTTTGTCGCAAAGCTTGCAGGCTCAGTCCTGTTCTTATTTAACAGCAATGATAAAGCGGACACACTTTGTAAATGCAGAGCAGGTTAGACAAGATAAGGGGTATTCATTATTGTGTCAAAACAATATACTCATCATAAGACATACGGTATAACCAAAGTGAGGCTGCATTGTGGTCTAGAATAGAACATTTACATCCCCTGTGGCTCATCTACAAGTGCGACCGCCTAAACACAGGAGTGCTGTGAAATCAAGAACTGGATATTCAAGCGTCTTTCTTTGCAGAGCTCGTCGAGTATGTGGCAGCCACAAGAGTATTTGGATGCTTGTCAAAGGTTTTATATTGAAAACCACACGGCTCTGGATGGCTTAGCCCTAACCCCTTGACTAATCAGACTGGAGACCCAGGTAGTGGAGCAGAAATTAACCCCTTCCAAAGCGTGTGCCAGAAAGTATTTTGGGCGCTGTGGTAGTGATGATCTGTGGTGCTCAAGTCCATCCGAACCACCTCTTAACTGTTTTCACCACCATACAAAAAGAAATGTCTTGTTTTTGAAGACCACCTATGATCATAAATAAAATAACCATGCTTTGATGAAGAACATTATCGAGCTCCACTAAACCACTAATAGGCCCAAAGTACTAAAGTTCTGCCAGATTCTTAGCGCTTGTAAGTTGATAAACTCTAAAGAGCTCTTCTGCCAAAGTGATGCTCCAGCAAACAATATGCACATACCGCCAAACATCACTGAAATTATCCCTTTACAAATTGCTTTGCGGGATCGGGGTAATGTGAGGCCCAATGCAGGAAGAGGGGTGGATGGATGGATTAAAGTCCGGTGGATAATGTGAAGTTGATTCGGGCCCAGGACGACGTCATCGCTGTGCATATGATCTCGCTGCGATCCCAACTGCTGACATAAAGGAAACACACAGCGCTGCGAAACACCAGATACGCTGCTGCAGCTCTACTTTCAGATTCTGTATGGATAGTTTTTGATTTTGAGAGACTGCCAGATGTCTACGACTTCCAGCATACATGCTTTTTTTGTATTTTGTATTTGCAGATTTATCAAACAAATTGGGTCTCTGCAGTGTTAAAACCAAAAACATAGACTGCACATAAAAAGGATTTATCCCAAAAACAAAAGGGTGGCCTCTGAGTTCTGGATGTGTTTCATTACAACTTCACATATGTTACAGTGATTTCAGGCCAGAAAGGACCAATTGGGCTTCATATAGGACAGGGGTCGGCTCTTTGGCCACCCTGATGTGGCTCAGCTACATAATCGCCGACCCCACCGATTATTTCGGGGCGTTTCCGGATTTTGGTGCCTCCCCTGGACATCATTCGGGGCTAACATTCTCCGATTTTCACTCGGGCTACAATATTAATTTTAACGTACTCTACAACATTTCATCGCGCCTGCCTTTACGCCATGTTATCTGCGTGCCAGCCGGACGCATGCATTTTGCTGCTTCTATCGTCACATGTATCGAGATTGCAAAGCATATAGTCAACAGCCATACAAGTTACACTGAATGTTGTGATATAAACAACTTTAACACTCTTACTAATATGCTCCACACTGTGAACCCACACCAAACAAGAATGACAAACACATTTCGGGAGAATTTCCTCACAGTAACACAACATAAACGCAACACAACAAATACCCAGAATACTTTGCATCCATGACTATCCCTGGCTATATTATACACCCCAGCGCCCCCTACCCCGCCCACCTCAACCGACGCACAGAGGGGTGGGGGGGGTTGTGCTAGGGGTGCATAATATAGCCAGTAATACTCAAGAATGCAAAGGATTCTGGGTATTTGTTGTGTTGCGTTTATGTGTTACAGTGCGGATGTTCTCCCGAAATGTGTTTGTCATTCTTGTTTGGTGTGGGTTCACAGTGTGGCACATATTAGTAAGAGTGTTAAAGTTGTTTATATCACAACCTTCAGTGTGACCTGTGTGGTTGTTGAATAGCTATGCCTTGCAGTCGTGTACGTATGTCTGCGGAAGCCAGAAACAACATGTTACTGGGCTTACAAGCTGTTTGTATGTGTTGAAGAATGTGTCATTGCGTCAAAGGCAGTGGCTTCATAGCACGCCCTTACTACGGTTATCTGAGTGACCATCAGCAGATATTCACGAGGATGGTTGCTTAAAGAATTTGGGAACCTCCCGGAAAATTTGGGACAAGTGTAATGTTGTCAAGCGGAATTCATGTAAAAGTCGCCGGCCGGGTGTCTAAGACCCCTGGTTTACACATAGCACAAAGCAAAAAAAAAACAACTCTTTATGCTGTGTTATTTCATTTTAAATTTCAAAATAGTTTTGTGGCTCCCATTGTCTTCTTCATTTTGTGAAACGGGTCAAAATGGCTCTTTGAGTGGTAAAGGTTGCCGACCCCTGATATAGGACCACAACCAGGCAATTCCACATCACCTGTTGCCTGAGATAATAATATTGTTCGTTTCTCATGTGCCATTGGTAATATTTAGCGCTTTGGTCTTACAGATGGTTTGAAATGTACATTATTTCCAATGTTCTTAGCAGTGGTATTGTTTTGTATCTGGAGTTCACCAGGCATATATTTAGACATTCTGAATGCACCAAAGCATCCAAAATAATAATCAAACTAAAGTCCTTTACATACAGGCTAATACAGATACACTGTTAACTGGCATGTCAACACCTGTGACATCTGCAAGTCAGCAGGTGTTCGCTTCATCTGCTTTCCCCCCAAAAAAACAGATCAGCACTTTTCTCCCACGAAAGACACTGACCTACAGTAAAAGTTAAGCCCTTTGCTGTTCTTAAAACACTTAAGGTCACAGGACTATCGCACAGGTGGCAAAGCAATCACAATAAAGCCGGAACACAGTCAAATCAGATGGGAAGCAGTCAGCAGAGATGAGCCGGTTTTCCCTCAAAGACCAACAGGGTCATTAGCACTTTCAGAGCGGGTCACAGCAGGGAATCAGAACGATGGGGTTTTGATCTCGGCAAGAGTGTGTGAAGCCGTGCAAGTGGGGGCAAACCCTAAACCGTGGGGAAGGGCACAAATGGTAGAACGATCACAGGGCTTAGAGAGGTCAGGTGGCTTTTTCATCTCTGCAAAAGGCGCTCGGCAAAAACCGAAGCAGCGCACAAAGGACGGCGACTGTGTTGATTGACACACGCTAAAAAGAGTGGGTTAATGCTATTCCACTTGAGTCCGTACAGCCTAAAAAAAAAGGACAACAAAGCAGAAATAACAAGGGGAAGTTTTTGCGGGAGAATGACACATTGGACACATTAAGCAGTAGATGCTAAACTGTCAGCTCTAATAGGCAGCAGGGCGCTAGCACTTCAGTCAAGGGGAGAACAGTCCAATGATCAACACAGGGGAGCCAATTAAAACCCAAAAAATTGGCAGCCAAGTACAATGCAGACCCCTCAAATGATGCTGGAATCGCATCAGGCCCATGAAAAGATTGTTTGTTTTTTTCTTCCTTTGTTGTTTTTTACAGTAGAAAGTCAGCCTTATCGATTCGTAGTCCCTTGCTAAATCACTGAGCCTACACTTTAATTATTTCTCGCCGCCAAGCTTCAGCAGAGTGCGGTTTTGTTGTGGCTAAGAGAAGAAGGGAGGGGTGCTTACATCAGTGCCTCTTCTGATAAGATGGCGAGCCTAATGACAAGGTCACCGAGGTGGAGGAGGTGAGGCGGTGCTCTATTCTGAAGATAACACATCTCAGCGAAGGTTTCTCTACAACGTCGGTTGCTGGAATCAGAAACTGAGGCATTTTTCTCACATTAGTCCTTGAAATTGAGTTATTTTTCTTTTCTCTAATTGGAGACTCGAGCTGGAAAGGACAAAAGGTCACAGATATGAGCTTCTCTTTTTTTCCTCTTTAAAAGCTTTGAAAATGTTTCACTGATGCCATGTTCGTTCAAAATTTCCCTAGAGACAGCAAGGTGTTTTTGAACTGGGAAAAATCTGCCAGGTGACCATATGCCAAGTGACAAAGTGTGTTCTGAGAGTGGAGTTATTTTTGTAAGACAGTATTAATACCGGTTGCTAATTAAATGTTATGCAATAATCTTCGGTCAGTCACAACACTATTTTATGAAACTACCAAAATAAGTTGGGGGAACCATGCCAACCATTGTAGCCCCCAAAGATGACGTAGCTCTACTTAAAATCAAAGAGAAGGTTTTATAAATGGTAACTTACTTCTTGATAACTGTTTCAAGCACAGTTTTTTGTTTTCCTATTGTCAAACGTAGTGGTTTTGTAACAGCACCACTTAAAGGTGCTGTTTACAACTTCTTTACAGTAACATTGTTCAAAGCAAAATTATAACAAAAACACCACAGACTAGCTTATGTTACAATTAGTGCTTTAACACAGTGGTCCCCAACCTTTTTGTAGCTGCGGACCGGTCAACGCTTGATAATTTGTCCCGCGGCACTTTTTTATTTTATTTTTTTGTCATGAAAAAGGGAGGTTTTTGGGGTTGGTGCACTAATTGTAAGGGTAACTTATTTTTTTTAATGTTGATTTAATAAAAAAATAGAAAAAAATTAACAAAAAATTATTCTGCAGCCCGGTACCAATTGACCCGCGGCCCGGTGGTTGGGGACCACTGGTTTAACAGAACACATTTGTTTAACATTTTTCAATATTTTTCACAGTTACACAGTTCATGCAATAAAATGTTATAGCGGCCCGAAAAAAAATATTGGTGTTTACAGTGGTCTCTCACCCAAACTCGTCAAGAAGTACGTGCAGGGAGCGCAGGCACACATACAAAAGCAGTCCAAGAGAAGCAACAAACACTTTGCAGTCATGTTGTTGTTATGATAGAACATACAGTGACAGCTAACGCTAGCAATCCAAATTGCTATTATTATTGATTGATTGAAAATTTTATTAGTAGATTGCACAGTTCAGTACATATTCTATACAATTGACCACTAAATGGTAACACCCGAATAGGTTTTTCAACTTGTTTAAGTCGGGGTCCACGTAAATCAATTCATGGTAATTAATGGTTAGCTAACAACACCTAAATCTAATGACGTGCATGGGTTACGTACGTATTGTATTAGGTCATTACGTACGAGAACGTGAGAAGGCGGGATAAACTGTTTAAAATACATTGGAAAGTTAACGCCCAGCAGGCATCTGTGTAAATGTTGCAAACAGACCCTTTAAAGGGGAACATTATCACAATTTCAAAAGGGTTAAAAACAATAAAAATCAGTTCCTAGTGGCTTGTTGTATTTTTTGAATTTTTTTTTAAAGTTTTTTTCAAAATTTTACCGGTCCCGGAAAAGCTTTAAAGTGCTTAATTTTCGCTATTTGCGGTGTGACTATCCATTTCCCTGTGACGTCATACAGTGCTGCCAATTTAAACAAACAATGGCAGATACCGCAACAAGATATAGCGACATTAGCTCGGATTCAGACTCGGATTTCAGCGGTTTAAGCGATTCAACAGATTACGCATGTATTGAAACGGATGGTTGGAGTATGAAAGTATTGAAGAAGAAACTGAAGCTATTGAGCGAATAGCTATTGACGCTTTTCATAGCCATAGCATGGCCGAATAGCTGCGTTAGCATCGCCGGTAAAATGTGCGGACCAAACGATCAGGACTTTCGCATCTCTTGACACTGGAGCAACTTAAATCCGTCGATTGTTAATTGTTTTTTTCTCGCATTAAATGTGGGTGGAAGGAAACGTAATATAGTTGCAAATGCATCTGCAGGTTAGCCATACATCTCTGTGCCATGTCTGCTTTAGCACCGCCGGTAAATAGCATGTTAGCATCGATTAGCGTAGCATGTTAGCATCGATTAGCTGGCAGTCAACATCAACAAAACTCACTTTTGTAATTTTGTTGACTTTATCGTTGCAAATGCATCTGCAGGTTATCCATACATCTCTGTGCCATGTCTGTCATCGCCGGTAAAATGAGGAGACACTTTGGTACATTCAATGGGGGTCTGGCGGCAGACACTTTCGCATCTTCGGGCCAGCGGTGCAACTTGAATCCCTCCCTGTTAGTGTTGTTCCACCCTCCGACAACACACCGACGAGGCATGATGTCTCCAAGGTTCCAAAAAATAGTCGAAAAAACGGAAAATAACAGAGCTCAGACCCGGTGTTTGTAATGTGTTGAAAATGAAAATGGCGGCTCTATTACCTTGGAGATGTCACATTCTGACGACATCACCACATGAGCAATAAACAGAAAGGCGTTTAATTCGCCAAAATTCACCCATTTAGAGTTCGGAAATCAGTTAAAAAAATATATGGTCTTTTTTCTGCACCTTCAAGGTATATATTGACGCTTACATAGGTCTGGTTATAATATTCTCCTTTAATAGAAAATGTTGCTTTCATTGTCTCCCACTGATCCTGCATAGCAACTTCTAAAGGGAGGTGGTCTGAAAATAGATCCCCATGACAACCCTTTCTCATTTTACACTGGACCGACCCCCCAAGAGTGACAGTCACAATAGTGTTGATGTTTGTTTTCTGAAATAACACTAAAGCCCAGTGGGATATAATTACTTGTTTTAACCAGTAAATGTCATAGTTGGTCTTTAAGTGTGAGCTGTTTCAGTCCATTGTTGCGGTGTATCAAGCAGCTGGTTCATATATCGCCAGGACCCCCAACCTGACATCCATCGTATTAGTCTAACATCTGTTTACCTAAATTCCAAACTTCTAAAGCAGTGGTTGATTGAATCATGTTGACACTATGCTCATTCAACTAAACACACTATTCAGATATGGGAGAGTGGTCTCACTTGTCTCCAGGTCATAGGGTGCCTGTCGATAGATACATTGGTCAAGAAATATTTGACATCTCCATCTTCCAGTCTGAGTTACAAGCGTCTCCCCTCACTGGAAGCACAAACATGGATCACATGCGTCTCAATGGAATCCAAAGGACGTTTTAACAGGTCAGACGGCGCCTCATCAAAAGAACATGTCCATCATCGGGCATCAAGTTGAAAGCAAAAAAGGATTATTGGGAATGCGTGCGAAGGCATACAACTTGTTCACTTGTTGAAGACATGGCACTGAAATGTTGGGAAACATATCTCTGTCCTGCTCTAATTTGCGAATGTTTGTTTTGGTTCTATAACCATTGTCATTAATGAGGGTTTGATCATGGTCTAGGAATTATAGTGCATGGCTGGTGTGAAACTTCCCACCCTAACTATTTTTGGGGACCTGCTGAGACGCTATGCAGACAGAGTCATCTTTCCAGTTGTGAGGATTTCAGGCAGCCCGGCTGAATTCCTTTCACCTAGTTTGGGGATTGACCCTGTGCCCCCTAGACCACAAATACTCAGGTCCACAGGTTTTCTTACTGTGGCTGTCCATGATGACTGTCCATGGTTCAATGGGCCGTCACACTCCATTGGGGGAAACCAAAGGGAGGCCCCAATTTCTCCGTCATGTTTACATGTTTTTAAACAAGAACCTGTTGTACTGATCCTGACAAAAAAAGAAACTACAAAAAAACTACACTTCCTCAAGCGACGACAACGACATGATTTATTCAAGCTACTATCCTTACCACAGTCAAGAGAGCAAACAAAATCGCTCGCCAATCTGCAAGGAGCAACTCCACTGTCACTAGCGTCAGACATCTTGGGAAAGGCCGTAATTAAACAACTCAAGCTCTGGTAATTTCCCTACAGTGGACCTAATTACTCGATTCTCAAGGGTGATTACAGCCCACAGGGGGAGGGCACCCACTGCCTCTGTGGCAGCGCATTTAGAGACACATCTCTTGCTGTAAAGGCTGAGGAGCCAGTTTGCTGTAATTTAACAGGGAGAAAGCTTGAAACTTTGCCAAACTATAATGATACAATTGGCTTCATTTTTTCAGAAATCTGTCTGACACAGATCAGTGCATCTCAAGTCTGTCTCGGCGTATTTTGGAACAAAATGGAATATGCTGCCTTAAGCATTTATTGCTCTTGTCTTGTACTTCCTAACTCGGGGTTGATGTATTTGTCGATATTTAGGCAAGGTTAAAGGGAAAGAAAGTCAAATTCTCAGAAAATAAGAGGAGCAGAGTCATTTTTCAAAGCCTTGAGATCCCCTTTGACCAGTTTTGTCTTGTCCATTTGCAGTTGTTACTGTAGGCTAGCTCTAGCTACATAAGACCTCTTGTGTACTACAGAAAAACAGGGCCACTGTCATTTGGCTAGTCTGAGTGTTCTATTCAGGGCCACCCTCAGCCATTTTTGGACGCTCCCCTACCCATTAAAACAATCTGTCCACACTTTTTTATTTATGAGAAAACATGTCTGTACTTTTTAAAAACAAGCTTTAATCAATTGTATGCATGCTTTTTACTAAAAATAATTCATGGTAAATAAACTGTTTAACCATTTTTAATGCAACTTAAACAAAATTAACATAAAACATAAATTAATAAAAGTTAAAACAACAATTTCCAACGGGATTTGAATCTAGCGCCTACTGTTTTGCAAGTTCCGTATTCCACAGCGCTGTGATGGATTTTCCATGATATTATCATCTGTGACAGAGTGGGAAGCTTCTTCGCGCCAAACGGGCGCAAAGTGGTACGCAGAGCACGTGTTCTGCATTTAGGGGGAACCTGGTTCTATTCAACATATATTCAAAATACTTCCTATCCTTTGGCATGAGTGAAGGCAGGGCATGACTTAACGCACATGCAAAGTAGACGAGTTAAAGAATTATACTTTAATTCCATCGCAAGTTATGATGGACACATTTCATTGTGTAAGAGTGTTCCGATTGGATATTGATATGGATGTATTGGCTTTCATTTAAAATGTGTGCTATAAACTCCAATAAAAACAGTCCTGCTGCGCATCTAAATATCCTCCAGTAAGCACACACGGATTTCTTCCAGTCAAGTAATTTACAAGACGTAAACATAGTAGGCTCTAGGCTATATGCTACTCGAGCGAGCACCAACACAACAGCTAAGCACACAATAGCACTCAAACTAGACGTACTGTGCATAACTTGTCTTTAATTGAGCAATATTCTAAGTCTAAAACATCACATTTGTTAAACTAAACAAGTATCAAACAATTAGAGTTGCATATTACTTACATGTGCAAAACCTCCAAGGCAGAAGCGTATTACAAAGTATTCAGTAACAAACTTGTCGGCATCATTCAATTTACTGCGTCATGACCTCAAATTTATGAAATAGTTTAGTGTTTTCCATACCTATCATTGTTCTCTGTTTGACTCATTTCACTTGATCAAACATTTTGTAACATTCCACAGTACAAAATAATACAAGTATGTAGGATTTCTGCTGATATTGTATCGGATTAATATCTGTATTGGCCAATACTAAAAGCTCCAATATCGATATCATATCAGACGGGAAAAAGTTGTATTGGGACACTCCTAATAGAAACACACAGAAAGATTCCATATTAAAAGGTCAAAACACATAGCTTACTCTAGAACAGGGTTGTCAGGGGTGTTAAATTTTAAACGGAACAAAGCCGCGGGCCAAGGTTGAGCAAATTAACCTTTTAATAGGGACCCAAACAAGTTTTGCATAAAATATTGAACAAGCAAGGCTTATATAACTTTAGTGACATGCAAAATCCAGTTTCAAATAATAATAATAATAATTTAAAAAATATCAATAGCATATCAAATAAAATTTAAATAAAAATGTAATGCCTTTTTTGCTATTTGCAATCTTCTGAGGTATATATTTTTTTCCACAGGCCAATAATAAATTTGAAAATAAAATAACAATAATGAATGAACCAAACATTCAAGCCTTGAAGTAGCAAGAGAAAATGCATGAATAAAACGTTAATTATTGGTTAGTTTGTTGGAAGTTTCCCGGAAGAGTTAGTGCTGCAAGGGGTTCTGGGTATTTGTTCTGTTGTGTTACGGTGCGGATGTTCACCCGAAATGTGTTTGTCATTCTTGTTTGGTGTGGATTCACAGTGTGGCGCATATTTGTAACAGTGCTAAAGTTGTTTATACGGCCACCCTCAGTGTGACCTGTATGGCTGTTGACCAAATATGCCTTGCATTCACTTGTGTGTGTGTGTGTGTATGTGTGTGTGTGTGTGTGTGTGTAAAAGCCACAAATATTATGTAACAGGCTGTTAGTATGGAGGAAAGCGGACGTCACGACAGGTTGTAGAGAACGCTAAAGGCAGTGCCTTAAATGCACGCCCCTAATATAGTTGTCCAGGTGGAAATCGGTAGAAATTCAGGAGAATGGTTGCCCCGGGAGATTTTCGGGAGGGGCACTGAACTTCGGGAGTCTACCGGGAAAATTAGGAGGGTTGGCAAGTATGAGTATTAGCGGTGAATGCGGTGTTACAGCGGCACCAACGCTGTATAACACCGGCGGGCCAGCTCTAATGCTAAATTGATATTGCCTCAAGGGCCAAATTAAATTACACGGCGGGCCAGATTTGGCCCGCGGGCCAGAGTTTGACACCCATGCTCTAGAACTATTTGTGTAGTAGAGATGCGGTAAACATTTTATCACTCCTCCTGCAAGTAATTAAAGATGGATGAAACCTTGCAAAATAATCAGAAACATTTGGAATAAGACTCTAAATCTGCAAACGCTAACCCACTCATAGTTCTTGCAAGGTACAAATGGCTTATTCTGGATTTTCACTGGATGAAGAACGGCTGCTGAATGAAACCACCACAGAACGGCACCGCTAGCCACAGTCCGGCAATATCCACCGCCGTTCCGTTGCGACTTCATCGTGCAGCGAAATCCACAATCTCGTGAATCCACGTGTCATCATGTAATAAGGGAAGTTCTAATAAAGCAAACCGTAAACAGTTTACTATGTCCTTCCAGAGGAGCAGAAGCAAATAAACTTGGCCCTGCCATTAATAACGGACGTCAATTATGCCTTGACAAAGAACTTAATTTTTTGTAGCAACCAACAATACGAAAGCCACTTCCCCGCTTTCTTTGTCCCCGTATCAGCTGGTATTTGACACAGGCCCCCATATCACCACCAGGGACATGCCTGTATATTATATTTATGTACCTCCAGAATCAGCATGTCCTCATCCATTTGTGTCAACGTGCTAAAATGATGTCAGGAAACCATTGACAAATTGACTTCATGTCCGTTTCCGCCCATTAGAATATTTAAAAGTGTAAAATACGATCCACCTTAGGAACTGAGTATGTTATTTTGAAACTAAAACAGTGATTTTACTTTGTGTTTGCGCATGACTTCCTGTTCAACACAAGCAGATTTTCGCTAGATTTAATGGATTTTTTGCGGCGTCCAGCAAATACAGAAGCTCTGCTTGTATTTAGCGGTGGAATGCGTAATGTTATTGGCATGTTGGTGACGCTTTGCAGAGGGTGGAAACGAACACATTGACTTAAATAAAAACAGAATGAGTCCACGTCCGTGTAAATGTCATTACACGGACGTTTTGCATCCAGTGGAAATCCAGGGTAAGTGTGTTTGAATTTATTCATCAAGATCTAAATTAGCTTAATTGGCCAAGTGTGTTTGACTGAAAAGGAATTTGATTTGGTAAACTGTGCTCTCTTAGTCAATGTAAACGATAAACAGTAACAATTAACTACAAATATAAGCAAGTACATAAATAACTAATATGTACTAAGCTGGGCTTCACGGTGGCAGAGGGGTTAGTGCGTCTGCCTCACAATACGAAGATCCTGCAGTCCTGGGTTCAAATCCAGGCTCGGGATCTTTCTGTGTGGAGTTTGCATGTTCTCCCCGTGAATGCGTGGGTTCCCTCCGGGTACTCCGGCTTCCTCCCACTTCCAAAGACATGCACCTGGGGATAGGTTGATTGGCAACACTAAATTGGCCCTAGTGTGTGAATGTGAGTGTGAATGTTGTCTGTCTATCTGTGTTGGCCCTACGATGAGGTGGCGACTTGTCCAGGGTGTACCCCGCCTTCCGCCCGATTGTAGCTGAGATAGGCGCCAGCGCCCCCCGCGACCCCAAAAAGGAATAAGCGGTAGAAAATGGATGGATGGATGGATGTACTAAGCTACTAAAAATAGTGCAGTGGTGAATGGAGCAAAAACAGAAAGATGACGTGAACATGAGTTAATACATTCACAGTGACAGATTGTTTTCTGAGTTATTTCACAGCGTTCATCAGATTGATACCGTTGGAGAAGAAACTGTTTTTATGATGGTTTGTTTTGGCGTACAGTGATATGTAATGCCTAGCGGAGGGGAGGAGTTTGAACTGTTTTTGACCAAGGTGTGACGGATCTGCTAACTGCCTGTTTCCTGGATGGGAGGAAAGTCGACACGATGACCTTTTCTGCAGTCCTAATTGTTCGTTGCAGTCTGTAGCTGCGTTTCCATTACCCCTAGAAATGTGCAATACCTAAAAATCACAATAAGAAATTAATAATGGAAACACATACTTCGAAAAACCTCTCATATATCATTAAAACATTTTCGCGCTCTCAAGAAGTGGTTTTTGAGACATTTCAATATTGAAGTTTTTTGCAAAAGCATGATGGAAACACTTTTTTTACGTTTAGAGTGAACCTAAACACCGAACCGACGGGGCGCCATAGAGGACAACTAGGGCAGACGGGTTGTCTTGGTCTCGGTTCCGATCGGTCGGCCGGGGAAAGTGAGGTAGCACCTCCGCACCGGGCTGTCTCACGGTTCCCTTCCCCGCAATAGAAACCAACCCGCAGACTCGGAGAAACCCACATGCCGGAACAAGTGAAAAAGTGGCTGTAAGGACCTTGCCTTTAAGCGATCACCCGCTGCCTTTGTCATTCATTGACATCACAGCCACAGCAGTGGATGTAATATCTTCCTAAAAGTGGAGTCTCGCGGAATGAGAATTTCCGAGAATTACGGCTCATGTCGCGAAACACCCTGTAAAAGGGGAACATTATCACCAGACCTATGTAAGCGTCAATATATACCTTGGTGTTGCAGAAAAAAGACCATATATTTTTTTAACCGATTTCCGAACTCTAAATGGGTGAATTTTGGCGATTTAAACGCCTTTCTGTTATTTGCTCTTGGAGCGATGACGTCGAAACGTGACGTCACCTAGGTAGTCAACGCCATTTTCTCAAACACATTACACGCAGCAAGTCAAATCAGCTCTGTTATTTTCCGTTTTTTCGACTGTTTTCTGGTACCTTGGAGACATCATGCCTCGTCGGTGTGTTGTCGGAGGGTGTAACAACGCGATCAGGGATGGATTCAAGTTGATTTACGTAGACCGTGCATCGATTAGCACAGCATGCTAATCGATGCTAACATGCTATTTAGGCTAGCTCTATGTACATATTGCATCGTTATGCCTCATTTGTAGCTATATTTGCATCCAGCCTTTCCCTCCATCCACATTTAATGCCAAACAAACACTTACCAATCGATGGATTTAAGTTGCTCCAGTGTCAAGAGATGCGAAAGTCCCTCGTTTGGTCCGCACATTTTACCGGCGATGCTACAACAGACATGGCACAGAGATGAATGGATACCCTGCGACACTCAAAGCAGATGCATTTTCAACGATAAAGTCAACAAAATCACAAAGGTGAGTTTTGTTGATGTTATTGACTTATGTGCTAATCAGACATATTTGGTTACGGCATGACTGCCAGCTAATCGATGCTAACATGCTATTTAGGCTAGCTCTATGTACATTTGTAGCTGTATTTGCACCCAGCGTTTCCCAAATGTAATGCCAAACACTTGCCAATCGATGGATTTAAGTTCCTCCAGTGTCAATGCGAAAGTCCCGGTCGTTTGGTCTGCACATTTTACCGGCGATGCTAAGCCAGACGTGGCCGAATAGCGTCAATAGCTATTCGCTCAATAGCTTCAGTTTCTTCTTCAATTTCGTTTTCGCTATCTGCCTCCATACTCCAACCATCCATTTCAATATATGCGTAATCTGTTGAATTGCTTAAACCGCTGAAATCCGAGTCTGAATCCGAGCTGATGTCGCTATATCTTGCTGTAGTATCCGCCATGTTGTTTGTACTGGCATCACTGGATGACGTCACAGGAAAATGGACGGTGGCTTCGCAGATAGCGAAAATCAGGCACTTTAAAGCCTTTTTTCGGGATATTCCGGGACGGGTAAAATTTTAAAAAAAACTTCGAAAAATAAAATAAGCCACTGGGAACAGTTTTTTATTGGTTTTAACCCTTCTGAAATTGTGATAATGTTCCCCTTTAATGGCAACACCTACAAGTTGCAAATGTACTTTATCAAAATTTTAGGAATATCGCTTTTATTTTGCGAAAAACTGCATTGAAAACCCAGCTATCGTCATCAATATAATTCTGTAATGTTATCACAAGTAATACCATTAGCATGGTGGAGTTTCATTACAAAGAACTGTAATGCTGCTTGGAACTTGCAGCAATTTGCTACATAAATGGGTATTTGTGTATCACAACCCAGCAGAACAACATCATTAGCATTAATTTGGCTGTATGTGCGCTGTGAGATCAGTGCATTAGACATCTGCTTTGTGCAGCATGAGTGAAAGCCATTTGAGTGAGGTGTGTGTGTGTGTGTGTGTGTAGCGCTCAATTGATTGATGTAGACGTCCCGGTGGTCCCATTAGCGACTGCAGTGTCGCACCTGTCGACCCTGATAGAAGACTACCGTGCAAACTGTCGGAGGCTTGTGGCGTGGATCAAAAAATACATAAATAACACTGGTCGAAACTAGGTCCTGTGCACTTAGCATTCATCAAAAGTCAATACCAATCTTTTGTTCTCATTGTTGCCCATTTCCAGTCTGATTCATAACAATGCAGCATGAAAATATTTACATGTTGCCATGATATGATATTGCCATATTGTGTTCTTTTTTAAGCTAGAATTACTTTATTCCTCCCCGTTTTCTCTTCAGTGAGTAATATGATATGGTTTGGTTCTCATATACAATATTAGAGTGTTTAGTGTATGTCCCCTGCAAAAGCACAGTCAAACAGAACATCTAATAGAGACTGGCATATCTTCCATGTTTCCAAGTAGTGCAACACCACTAGACAGTTAGCCTCAAAAACTGCACTCTAATGTGTTTGCAGAGACGTAATTTACATTGTCAACTTAATCATCACTCCCAAAGGAGCTGTTTGCATGGGGAAATTGAATTGACTTAAGTGATGAATATGTAACTCAGCCGAGTCAAGGGAGTGTGGATATTAGGAGCGCTCCAACCACTGAATTACTGCAGGACTTGATGTGTTCTGATGTGTGACGCATGCTAAAATAAACATGCCTACGATTTAGATGTCTGGAGAGTTAATTGCTATTACATACATTTTGTTTGGTGCAGTCCTGCACTTTCTGGAAAGAGTCGCAGCAGAAGCAGAGCTTGCAAGTTATTAGTTAACAAGAAAATATGGAAGCTTGACTGTGCAGTCTTGGGCAGTGATTGATCGTGCTGTGAAGAACGATCAGCCTCAAAGCAGGGAGAGAACAAGAGTGCATGTACAGATCCATTCTAATTTAGCTCCATTATTGATAGCCCTGCTTGCACCTTTTGCAGCCAGTTGGAGCAACATTTTGAGTCATTAACGTATTTTCCTTTTCTGGACCATAGGGTGCAGGTCTATTTTCATACAAAAGAATTAAAGGCCTACTGAAATTAGATTTTTTTATTTAAACGGGGATAGCAGGTCATGTGTGTCATACTTGTTCATTTCGCGATATTGCCATATTTTTGCTGAAAGGATTTAGTAGAGAACATCCGCTATAAAGTTTGCAACTTTCGGTGCTAAGAGAAATGCCCTGCCTCTACTGAGAGTCGCAGACGATGACGTCACACGTGTGATGGCTCCTCACATATTCACATTGTTTTTGATGGGAGCCTCCAACAAAAAGTGCTATTCGGACCGAGAAAACGACAATTTCCCCATTAATTTGAGCGAGGATGAAAGATTTGTGTTTGAGGATATTGATTACGACGGACTAGAAAAAAAAACGCGATTGCATTGGGACGGATTCCGATGTTTTTAGACACATTTACTAGGTTAATTCTGGGAAATCCCTTATCTTTCTATTGTGTTGCTAGTGTTTTAGTGAGTTAAATAGTACCTGATAGTAGAAAGGGTGTCTCCACGGGTGTCTTGACGCGCAGTGCCTCAGGGGAGTCGACGGCAGCTATGGACGGCACAAGCTCAGCTTTTCTCCGGTAAGAACCGACTTTTTAACCATAATTTTTTCACTGAAACCTGCTGGTTGCCATTTGGCAGGGATCCATGTTGGCTTGACCACGCTCTGATCCATAGTAAAGATTCACCTCCAGGAATTTTAAACAAGGAATCACCGTGTGTTTGTGTGGTTAAAAGCTAAAGCTTCCCAACTCCATCTTTCTACTGTGACTTCTGCAATATTAATTGAACAACTTGCAAAAGATTCAGCAACACAGATGTCCAAAATACTGTATAATTATGCCGTTGAAGCAGACAACTTTTAGCTGTGTGTGTGTGTGTGTGTGTGCAGCGTTCATAATTCCTAAAAACCCATGATGTCTTGCGTATACGTCATCATTACATGACGTTTCGAATACGAAACTCACGGGAAATTTGAAATTGTAATTTTGTAAACTAAAAAGGCCATATTGGCATGTGTTGCAATGTTAATATTTCATCATTGATATATAAACTATCAGATTGTGTGGTGGGTAGTAGAGGGTTTCAGTAGGCCTTTAAAGGCCTACTGAAATTATTTAATTATTTAATTATTTTTTTCAAAATTGAAAACACTTCCTTGTGGTTTACATAAAATGTAATGGTGGTTCTCTGGTCAAAATGTTGCATTGATTATGTTTTACAGATCATCTTCAAGCCGCTTTCTGACAGTTGTTTCAGGATGTGCCATTTTGTGGGCGGTCTTATTTACGTGGCTCACCTTTGGCAGCGTCTTCTACCCGTCATCTTTGTTGTGGCGGTGTAGCGGAAGAAATGTCAAAAGATGGAGCTAACTGTTTTAATGACATTCAGACTTTACTTAAATCAACAACGGAGAAGCATCTTCTCATCCGTGGCTCACTAGTGGAACAATAACGCCGGAAATGTGTACTATGAAAAACCGTCCGACCAGGATTCTCTAATAACTAAAGTTCCTTGGGTGAATAATGTGATCTCACTACACCACAATGTTTTAGCACTTTCATGGTGAGTTTACTGACGGATATAACAACTTTACACTATTTTGTATTAGAAACGGCAACAGCAGAGGATGAATGTCCCATAACAAGAAGATAGAGAAAAAGAAGAAGCTTAGAGACTGCGACATCAGCACCGATTACATATTATTTTCAGGAGTTATGCAGATCCCAAATACAGATCAGCAGGTATCAGAAGGTAACAAAAGTTGTGTTTGCATAATATTGTGAAACAAAATGCCAGATAATGTCTTACCTTATACACACACCAATATAATACTCGTATGTTGAAGCACTGTACAATCCATCAAGCGGTGCGGTTTAATAGTTTACCAAAGTCCTACTAAAACATTTTGATTTGAGTGCCGTGAGTAATGTTCTATATTTTCAAAGGAACATATCAAATTTTGGTGTTGTTTACTTGAGTCATATTGTAGTCTATACGTTTCTCTTATGTGTGACTGCCATCTACTGGTCACACTTATCATTTCACCATGTACCTAATAAAATAGCTTAGACATCGGTAAGCACAACCAAAATAATTCCGTACATTAGGCGCACCGGATTATATCATGTCGAACTTTGAGAAAAATAAAAGATTCTAATTGCGCCTTACAATCCGAAAAATACGGTAATTAAGTTGATACATGCATTAGTTATTGTATTGCCCCTACACAAGACAAATATTAAAGGGCTCATGTTATGATTTTTAATATAAAATTAAAAAACTTCCTGGTGGTCTACATAATTAGTAATGTTGATGCTTTGGTACAAGTTTTGCATAAATGTTGATTTGCAGACTATATTTAGGTCTCTTTCTGACTTTCTGAAAACAATCCATTTTGGGAGTCTGTTTTCTTAGATCCAAATAAACCCTTCCACACCCTCCCTCTCCAGCTGAGTGAGACTGCTTTTCTGCTTCAACAGCCATATTTGTAGTTTTAAGGAACTGTGTCAGGCCAGATACTGAGTAATCTAGAAGTAGTTATATACCGCAGTGCAGAAAAAAAAAAATGATAAAAACTCGAACAAACAATGTATGCTAAATCCTAACTCCAACTCAATGAACCAATTGCTATTATCAATGGTCATGAAAATGTTGCATGCTAACATATAAAAATATTTCCTATATTTACCGTTTTTCGACTTACTGCTTGACTGTATCCACTTTGCCATAAAGTGTAAGTACTGACTCTGTGACGAAATGTAGTTTGGCTTTGTGCTTAAGTCCTTTGGGGCCCTCGTCCGAGTAGGTACATGAAACACAATAGTCAAGCAGGCACTTATTATTTCTTCACATGAAATCCTAGTGTTCTTCATTGTTGGGTGTGGCTCACAAAGAGTGACTCAACTGACTATGATACAGTGTAGCAGACAATAGACAACGGCGCAAAAAGGAAACAAACGGACGCAGCATGAGGTACTTGGCATAACCGCTAAAAACAAAAAACTCACCGTGAAAGTTGGAGGCAAAAACGCATACAAATAATGAACAAAACCCGGCTACAAATAACCGCAACTTGGAAATACTGAAGCAACGTCAAGGCAGGAAAGCAACACTGGAAAAGGTTGAATAATGAACTTGCACCACTATGCTGTCTCCACAGTATATGGATTACAGATTAACAATTACATACAGCAGTGCCCTGCTGCCTCCAAAGATGTGAGTAAAGGTACTGCTAGAACACAAGGCCAAGACAAGACGCCGACCTAAAAATTAAAGTGAAGAACAGAAAACCGTGGCAGAAACACAGATAATGAACGCAAAATGTCTAACTGTCAAGCAGCACGTGACACCTTGATTCTTTATTGTCAATTCTTCCATACATGCAAGACGTAAGGAAGAATCAAGATAACGTTTCACTCTCACTCTGTGCTCTGAAAGATATTTTCAAGCTCAGGTGGAGCGTGGCCGCTGCGTCCAAGTGTGTCGGTGTGGTGCTGCGCTGGTTAATACAACCAATAACAAAGCATTTAGCTTAGCTGAAACTACAACATAAATAAAACATTGCAGACTTATACAAAAAAAAACAGGAAAACATTACCACATACGGACATATTCGCTGATGTCAAACTGGCAAACAACGTCACAATTGTTTGGCAAATCTGAACAGCTCGTTTGGAACAAGGCAAAATTGTTTCATTCATGCAATATCTGCACAAAGCCTTCAGGATTTGAATTCACATTGTCTGCAGTTATGGGAATCCCAAACACACAAAAACAGGTACCAAATGGCAAAAAAAGTGGGTTTTGCATAATGTGACCGCTTTTAGGATAAGATGAACCCTCTTTTTCAAAACATGTTTGTGGGGGGAAAAAAATGATAAACAAAATGAATCTTGCACAGTAAACACGCATAAAATCAGAACCGGTTTGGGCGGCTTTCATGATCAATTACGGAACACACTCAAATATTCAAGAACAAAAACAATAAAAGCTGTCAATTGGGTTAAATCCAGTGTTCCGAACAACACTATTATGATAACGGCCTTACTTTTACATGTGTTTGATTGATTGATACTTTTATTAGTAGATTGCACAGTACAGTACATATTCCGTACAATTGACCACTAAATGGTAACACCCGAATAAGTTTTTCAACTTGTTTAAGTCGGGGTCCACGTTAATCAATTCATGGTAAAACGAGTAATCTAAGCGATACGTTTGATGTAACATGAAACGCTACTTTTGATGGGGTTGTATTTCAAACACACAGCATCAAAAGTTTAATGCAGGAAGTAAATTTATACTAATGTAAGCAAAAACCATCACCACACAAAAATGAACTTGATATCAAATAAGAGGAGGAAATATCACACAGCAAACAACACATACATTATGTAACTACACGCAGACATGGACACTACTATTTCGAAGGAATAAGGAAAAAACAATGAATGATTCTTGCAATCCCACAATACCCTGTTTGTGGACAGGAAGACGAGAGCCATCTACGCACTTTCAATCTTTTTTTCAAACACAATCCAAGGAAAAGATTCAACACAGCTGACTGTCGCTGACCGAAAACTGTGAGTCTGAGCAAACAACCACAGCTGAGCTAATGCTGCTCTGTCTGGGTGCTGATGTCAAATGTCACTTTGCAAAAGGCATCGCCCTTTAAAGACAAATACACACACTCTGGTCTCATGAAAAATCTCAAAGGCATTTGCCAAATATTTGAATTTTTGTTTTTTTTCAAAGTGACACAATAATTACTTCCTCCTAGTAAATAATTACATTTATTAAAGAGTTTTTGGTTAGTAATTCAACTACTTTTTTGGCAAAGTATTGCATAACTACAATTGAATACTTTTAAAAGTAATTTTCCAAACACTGTTAAAATATGTTGTTTCCTTTTATATGTTGGTATTTTGCCAACTCAGATTTCACGAAAAGCCTCTAAACTATAGGGGTCTCAAACTCAATTTAACTGGGGACGCTCTATTTTTCACTACATAATCACGTGACTAAATTTTTTACCAACTTCTTTTTGCAGCTATAGTGACCTTGAGTTATGATTGGCATTCAGTCATTAAAAATGACACCGTTGAATTCCCCAGGAGATGGTCAGAAAAACCTTCTGTTTGCTCACATTAAGTTGATCATTTTGTTGCTCAACGTGTGTTTGATGTGTTGTCATTTCTGTCTCAATATTCAAGATTTGATTAAAGATTGCCATACTGTTTTTAACTGTTAGCTACCCAGGGTGCACGGGACGCAATTACTATGAAGTTATTAGGAAGAGGGCCACAAAATATGGCGCCAGGAGTTTCAGATCCCTGTTCAAAAATATGCTTACATATACAGATACTATAAAACTATACAAGATTCAAGATTCCATTCAAGATTGCCATACTAGGCTCTAGACCAGGGATGTAAAAGTAGTTTTCATTGAGACCCAACATATGCACAGATAATTCCCAGCATGTTGCACACTACAGCAGCGCTATTGAGTCCACACTAGTATTTGAGCCAAGGGACTTCATCCAGTCAGGTATTACTGGAGGTAAATATATTGGATCTATGGTATTTAAGTTTAATAGAGGTGTAATTGCTTGTCATGACTGTAGACTACTCCAGCAGACTTCCACTCAAGCGAGATAGCTGTTCCTGTACTTGTTAAATGATTTTGGGGCCAATATCGCTAGCTTGCTAGGTTTATGTAATAGCACAGTCTCATAATGAACCGAAAATGCTTCTCCGTTAGCCGTGATGCTAATTTTCTCTATGTTAAATCCCATGCATTTATGCTAACACCGTTAGCGATTCGAATTTACCTTTTTTTGTGATCTGTAAAGTTCAACTAGCAAATACTAAATCAAAATGTGTAGTTTCCTCTGCCTTCTGTTCTGCTAGCCATTCTGTAAGTTATAGTTTGATTTAGCACGCTGATCGAGTGTTCATTTATTCATCAAGCCTATTTATATTCATTTGTCCAGCAGTAAAATATTTTTAAAGACTACTCCCATTGTTTAGCTGACTATGTATATCTGTGTGTGGCATTGCATTAGTGTTTTACAAGAATAAATAAATACAAACAATACACCATCTGATGTGTGGAGACATTTCAACCCAACCAATGTAGGCAGAAAGGCTATGTACATTTGCAAATACTGTGCAAAGAGCTACGTCAAAAATGCCACAAAGATGCAGCAGCATATAGACAAGTGCCCAATAATACGTAATTATTGTAAATCCCCATTAATTCACATTAATTCCCATGGACCTTGTCCAACTTTGAATAATCAAAAAATGGTCAATATTTCCAAACTTCCCGAGCTTAACTTCCTATGGTAAATTTCCAGAAAGTTTACAGAAATTTACCGGAACGGAAACTTTCCACTCCTCTGTAAGCCTACATGTAACACAAAGCTAACTTTTGTCTTTAAATGTATACATAATGTCGTGTTTATCTATTTTTTTATATTTTTTTTATAAATTACAATTATTTTAGATTGGCCCCCACATACTTTGACTTTTCGGTATGCGACCTTTGGTAGAAAAAGTTATTTCTCATTACATGACTTTTTAATTTTTACTGTGGTTTTTTTCCAAAAATACATACTAAATTGGAGCCGCTGGCCACACTTTGGCCACCTATGTGTTAACAATGTTTTTCGCATCGTCAGATAATTCTAAGGTTTAAAAGACATGCTATTTTCCATGTTAAAATTGAAAGAGCGAATATGATTGGTAAGAAAAATTAAGTGCTTTATTGAAGAACATTATTTCCAGGCCTAAGTGGGCCACATAAACGATGCAGCGAGCCAGATCTGACCTATGCTCTAGACCCAAAATATAAGATGAGCTGAAGGAAAATAAGTAATGTATGTGGGTAAATTGTAATACCTACAGTAGATAGCTGAGGGTCAAATGAGTTAAGTTAGTTTAACACAGAGGACTGGCTCTAGGTTATCCACAATCAATAACAATAAATAGTGCTCTCTGACTTCATATAGAAAAGAAAAACACAGTATGGGGCATTTTATTATTCGTATTAAGAAAACCAAAAACATGCAACCGTTTCACTGCATTCCACGCCTCGTAAAAGGCATGAATGTGTGAAGCTGGTGCAGCTCTCCAACATAAACCAGTTTTGTTGAAGCGCTACCCGGGCAGAACATGAGGAGAGGCTTGGCAGAGGAAACACAAGTACACATCGCAAAGAGAAAGGAGGAGGGGGACTGAGGGGGTCTCTAGTGGGAAAGAAAAATCATCAGCAGCATTATAAAGTGTGGCTCAGCCAGCCTGACACGGGAGGAAGAGGCCTGTCAGCGCACACAAAGACTTGGATCTTGGACAAAGAATATCAGGAATAGAGGGAGAAAGAAGGGAGGAAATAGGAGGCCTAGGGAGGTATTAAGATGCATAATATTTTCATTGGATTTATAGTACGCTATAGACATTTTTATGTGTGTCAGTTTTATTTGGACCGCGTTGACTTTTTGTGAGGTCACTTCGATAATGACGTATCTATTTGTTTTATGTTCAGGGCTTTGATAAAATAAGGGACAGTAGGATTGGTTGTCACACCTACATCTCTCGAATTGTAGTAGGGAAATTTACAAAATTGGTGGCAGAGCTCACCTACATAGTCTTCTCTGGAGTAAGACAGTCAGACGAGAAGTGAGAGGACTTGTTGTGTTAAATTGTGAACATTTGTCCACGTAGTATTTCTTTTTTTTGACATGTAATAGGCTTATAACAAAACAACTGTAAAGCTGAAAAAATATAAGGGGAGAGCTATAGTTTAGATCAGTGGTCCCCAAGCACCGGTATCGGTCCGTGACACAGGGAAACATTAAATAATTCATAAATAACTGCATTTTCTACAACTTAACTTTGGCCTGTCCCACTAGACTCACCAATAGGTTGGTTTATACAAGTTGTGCATATAAGTTTACATACCCAGAGAGAATTTATGATTTCGTGGCCATTCTTTAGAGAAAATGAATGATAACACAAAAACCTTTCTTCCACTAATGGTTAATGGTAGGGTGAAGCTATTTATTGGCAAACAACTGTGTTTATTCTTTTCAAATCATAATGACAAAATAAATTACCCAAATGACCCTGATCAAAAGTTTACATACCCCTGTTGTTAATACTGTGTATTGCCCCCTTTAACATCAATGACAGCTTGAAGTCATTTGTGGTAGTTGTGGATAAGGTTCTTTATTTTGTCAGATGAAAAAGCTGCCCATTCTTCTGGTCAAAAATCATCCAGTTCCTGTAAGTTCCTAGGCTGTCTTGCATGAACTGCACGTTTGAAATCTCCCCAGAGTGGCTCAATGATATCGAGGTCAGGAGATTGAGATGGCCACTCCAGAACCTTCATTTTGTTTTGCTGTAGCCAATGACGGCTTCACGGTGGCAGAGGGGTTAGTGCGTCTGCCTCACAATACGAAGGTCCTGCAGTCCTGGGTTCAAATCCAGGCTCGGGATCTTTCTGTGTGGGGTTTGCATGTTCTCCCCGTGAATGCGTGGGTTCCCTCCGGGTACTCCGGCTTCCTCCCATTTCCAAAGACATGCACCTGGGGATAGGTTGATTGGCAACACTAAATTGGCCCTAGTGTGTGAATGTGAGTGTGAATGTTGTCTGTCTATCTGTGTTGGCCCTGCGATGAGGTGGCGACTTGTCCAGGGTGTACCCTGCCTTCCGCCCGATTGTAGCTGAGATAGGCGCCAGCGCCCCCCGCCACCCCGAAAGGGAATAAGCGGTAGAAAATGGATGGGATGGATGGATGTAGCCAATGACAGGCTGACTTGGCCTCGTGTTTTGGATCATTGTCATGTTGGAATGTCCAAAAACATCCCATGCGCAGCTTCCGGGCTGATGAGTGCAAATTTTTCTCCAGTACTTTCTGATAACATGCTGCATTCATCTTGACAACAATTTTGGCCAACTTTCCTCTGCCTTTGTTGCTCACACATCCCAAAAACATCAGTGATCCACCTCCGTGTTTCACAGTAGGAATGGTGTTGCTTTCATCATCGGCCTTGTTGACTCCTCTCCAAATGTAACGTTTATGGTTGTGGCCAAAAAGTTCAATTTTGGTCTCATCACTCCAAATTACTTTGTTCCAGAAGTTTTGAGGCTTGTCTCTGTGCTGTTTGGAGTAATGTAAGCGGGATACTTTGTGACATTTGTGCAGAAATGGCTTTCTTCTGGCGACTCGACCATGCAGCCAATTTTTCTTCAAGTGCCTCCTTTTTGTGCATCTTGAAACAACCACACCACAATTTTTCAGAGAGTCCTGATTTTCAGCTGAAGTTATTTGTGAATTTTTCTTTGTGTCTCGAACAATTTTCCGGGCAGTTGTGGCTGAAATCTTTGCTGGTCTACCTGACCGTGGTTTGGTTTCCGCAGAATCCCTCATTTTCCCCTTCTTAATCAGCATTTGAAAACTGCTGATTGGCATTCTCAATTCCTTGGATAACTTTTTATACCCCTTTCCTGTTTCATTCAGTTCAATTACTTTCTTTTGTCATTTTGATTTAAAAAAGAGTAAACACAGTTGTTTGCCAATAAATAGCTTCACATAACCATTAAGCATGAGTGGAATAAAGGTTTTTGTGTTATCATTCATATTCTCTGAAGAATGGCCAAGAAATCTTAAATTCTCCCAGGGTATGTAAACTTATGAGCACAACTGTAGATATACAATAAAACTCCTAATAGGAAGTAGCCATTTGTTATTACTTAGTGACATGATGCAATGCAAATTGATGAACATGTAAAATATAAATGTGACAGATTGCAGCCAAAGGTTGATTTCCATCTGCATTTCATTGAAAAGAAACAAGCCTAGGACTCCCACTAATTAAGCGTTATTGTGAGTTGTATTATTCATACAATTATTTTTGGTTTATTTAAAGGCCTACTGAAACCCACTACTACCCATCACTCAGTCTGATAGTTTATACATCAATGATGAAATATTAACATGTCAACACATGCCAATACGGCTTTTTTAGTTTACTAAATTACAATTTTAAATTTCCCGGGAGTTTCGTCTTAGAAACGTCGTGTAATGACGACGTGTACGCGTGACGTCACAGGGTTTTAGGAAGTGTGAGCGCTACGCACACACACAGGTAAAATTTGTCTGCTTTAACGGCATAATTACACAGTATTTTGGAGATCTGTGTTGCTGAATCTTTTGCAATTTGTTCAATTAATATTGGAGAAGTCACAGTAGAAAAAGATAGAGTTGGGAAGCTTTAGCCATTAGCGACACAAACACAAGGTGTTTCCTTGTTTAAAATTCCCGGAGGTGAAAATTTACCATGGATCACAGCGCGGTCAAGCAGACATGAATCCAGACCAAATGTCAACCAGCAAGTTTCGGTTAGAAAATTGTGGTTAAAAAGTCAGTTCTTACCGGATAAAAGCTGAGCTTGTGCCGTCCATAGCTGCGGTTGACTCACCTGAGACACTGGGCGTCAACACACGGCCGTGGACACACCATTCCGACTATCAGGTACTATTTAAACTCACTAAAACACTAGCAACACAATAGAAAGATAAGGGATTTCCCAGAGTAAATGTGTCTAAAAACAGCGGAATACGTCCCCATGCTATCGCGTTTTTTTTTTAACTCTTTTTTTTTTTTTTTTTTTCTCTAGTCCGTCGCTATCAATATTCTCAAACACGAATCTTTCATCCTCGCTCAAATTAATCGGGAAATTGTAGTTTTCTCGGTCCGAATAGCACTTTTTGTTGGAGGCTCCCATTAAAATCAATGTGAATATATGAGGAGCCGTCAACAAGTTACGTCATCGTCTGTGACTTCCAGTAAAGGCGAGGGTTTTTCAGGAAGTACCAAAAGTGGCGAACTTTATCGTTGATTTTCTCTACAAAATCCTCTCCGCAAAAATATGGAAATATCGCGCAATGATCAAGTATGACACTTAGAATGGACCTGCTATTCCCGTTTAAAAAAGAAAATCTCATTTCAGTAGGCCTTTAAATGGCACAAGTGGAAAGTCGGTCCCTGAAAATAATACCTACATTAAGCCGGTCCGTGGTGCAAAAAAGGTTGGGGACCACTGGTTTAGATGATTAGCTAGCTATCTATTAACTATTCAACTTAAATGAAGATGTGCTTCATGCCAATGTTCCTTGCTCATTTTGTGTTAATATGCATGAAGTTAATATTGGTCAACTTAGCAAAGCAATTAAACATTTAAATTTAGTTCTACCTTCTTGCCTGTTTTTAAAATCTTTTTCACTATAAATTACATTGTCACAACCAACCATGTGATACACATTTTTGGCCCAACAATTTTGTGTAGGAATGTAAGAATGACTAGAGAAAGATGTTTTAATGATGAGCAATTCACACGAGTAAAAAGTGTGACAACTAACCCCTTTCTGTCCCACTGGAGTAAGGGGGTCTTTAGGGATACACCATGGTTGCTGACAACTACGCTTTTGTGCAGGAGTACGGTAATTAAAGGTTCAGAAATCAACAAAAGAGATGAAAGATGCAGATAATGCAATAAAAAAAACAATGGAGAAAGAAGATGGTAGGCAGAAAAAGGCAGACAAAGAAAATGCAAGACAAAGCAGAAATCTGCAGAGATAAATCAATTACAATGAATTTTCGAAGAAACAATAGGAAGCAGAAGTCGATGAAAAAACCTCCTGTCACACTTCTATAATTTTAATCAAGGAACCCGCGGCGCCACAGTGGACAAAAAAAGGTGACAAAGTTCACAGTGAGTCGCTGATCGATGATCCTAAACTGCCACTTGTCTCCGTCCTTCCGTCTAAGATGCCCACTAACAGCTGCAGCAGGGCGCGTATATGAGTAGAAGATGAGACACCCAGCTGGGTAGCACCCGCCCGCTGGGATTGACTGACATGTGACAAAAAATGGGGGGAGGAAGGTCAGGGTGACAAACAGGATGAGTGACAAGTCCTGGAAAACAATGTCAAAGAGCTGGACCGTGGTACATTTGATCAAGGGTGTTCACTATCTGAACACCGATCAGACCATTGACACCAGCCAAATGTGCCAGACTTTAGGGGTGAAGTAAGCCAAACCAGTACGATTTGGTATGATGAGCCTGCGTATGCCGTAAACATCAAAAAGAACTGCACTTTCCATCGCCTCCAGTCACACATTGCACACAATCTACAAAGCTGACCCATGGAATTATCAGAGGCTTAACTTTTTTTTCGCCCCGTCATAATGGCGGGCGCTTACCTGGAACACTTAACAACTCTTAGCCTTATAAAAAAAAATGGGAACGAAAGAACTCAACTGGGCTCCTCATCTAAAAGCCATTTGCGACCATTTCACTTCCTCCTCTAACTCCCCTCTGCAGACCACTCTCTAATAAAACCTCACATATGGTCTCATTCTTATCTCATCGCTTTTGGCCTACAGCTCCCTCCTGCTGTTGTGCTGCCGGCAGGTAAGAGAGAGAGAGAGAGAGAGAGAGAGAGAAAGAGAGAGAGAGTAATACGGGAAATGAAAAAAACTTAAGTGAGGGAAGCACAATTAGTGGTGACGCAGGCTGTGTGGACATTCGACCTCATCCGCCATGTGCTCCTCGTTAGAAAGGTTGCAATGGAGCAATTATCAGAAAGATGAGGATTGCATAATGAGCCACTCCAAGGTTTGGATTGAATTAAAACTAAAGTGGGTGTGTGAGAATCATTCCGACGCAAGGCTGCTATCAATCAGGCCTCTCAGATTCTATACGCAACACCTCGCCTTGTTCTTTTCCCTCGTCTTCCACTATCATCACACAACAGCAGTTGGTCAGAGACGGACGTGGCCCATCTAGTTCGCCAAATGGAGGCGGGGAAGAGAGGAAATGAGAGAGAGCGACAGAGAGAGAGACCGCCAGGCCTGCTTTTGTGGAAGCATCGCACCACCAGTAGACACGCTGGAATCCTGGTCTCCATGGTGATTGTTTTAATGCTTCATTGTGAACTTGCACCCTTGCATCTGCTTCAGCCGTTTGTTCGTCTGCAAGTGACTCAGAGGACTACAGTAGCTGCAGACAATAATACTGCAACAATGCAAGGAAGCACCCTGGCACCATAACCACTATAAACCCAAGGAAATGTATCGTTCTGCAAGCTTTTTTGCACACAAGCGTCTTGCAAACGGATGCCAAATTAAACAATTGGAACGCCGAGCCCATCTGGTGGGTGATAACAGAACTGCACTACTGTGCTGTCCACTTTTTGCACAGAATGGTATGTTTGTGTAAACTGACTCTTCTGCTCCTGAACCGCACACAGAATGGTGATGATTTGTCAAAACACGCAACTCCTGCTGTGTCACCTGTGCTGTTATGCACTTAGTTGATTCATTGATCCAAACACAACCTCTGATCTCACAAATCTGCATGACTTGAGCAAAACAATCCCACACACACACTTTAACATCTTGCACAAATTCTTCCCAGAGGAGCGGAATCTGTTATTGTTGCAAAGGGGTGGATTTTTTTTGCGTTTGGCGACATATTTCTGAGTCGGACCAGGAGTTCAGCGTAGCTCAGCCCAAGTGAGTGAGACATCACTGAGCCTTGACATTCGCATACACAAACATTTACAGCTCACTACGCTAGCGAAGACGCCAAGAGTAATGCCAAGCATGCAGGGACCACTATCATGTGACCTGCATGGTACAGCGCAGAAATTTGCAACCACACAGTTCTAGTATCTTGATGGTGGTTATGCTAATTCTGTCGTCTTTGCTTGTAAAAGAATATCATGGTTGCGCAACGTCCACTTTCTTTGCACGAGCATTAATGCCGCCGCGCCACGCCCAGACACACTAAATCCTCACATATGGCGTCCAGCGGTCGCTCAGGCGACTGAGACATTAGAACTCATGTTTACTGGATGAATCTCGAATTATGCGTACACACTTTGAATGATGGCCAGTGTGTGTGGAAAAAGGGCTCCAGATGTAAGGACCGTGGAAAAGCCCCCACAGCTGCACACCTTACGGCCCTGCGTCCTGCAGGAAAGCGGCTGTGTGACACACAATACTTTGTTTATATCTGCAAAACTGCATTTAATCTGCAGAAAATGTCCAAAATCGCATGCGTGTGGATTCGGTAACAACAAGTGTTGTAAAAGTGTCAATTAAAATGTTTTTTTCCATAAACAAAACCTTTCCCAGCATGCAGAGAACCAGAGCAGAAGTGTGTCCATATGCTTGTTTTACCTTTCCTTTAGAGAAAGAAGGCTCGGAGACTAAAAGAGAGAAAGTCCTTTGTCAGCTAAAAAAGTATCAATGAATGGCCAGTGGGCTTAAATGAAATGAGAGGATGAGAATGTGTATAACAGTATGGTTCCAATTAACTTCCACTCTTGCGTTAATGTGCACCTCGCAGCCTGAGCAGTCGTCTGTCTATTTATTGGCTATAGCCTGCAAGTTAAGTGTTTACTTGCCAACTGAAGCCTATTGAGAGGCAGCAAATGGAGTCCCATATCTCCCCGTTTCTTTATGTGAGATAATTCGTCTTTGTCAAATAAACTTGCGGCTCAAAAGGACAGGGCTACTCTTACTATACATACTTTAGTAGTTCTCGTGGAGATGATCAATCAAGAAACAGTACAGCGTCTATATCTATTCAACTATTCAGGAGGCACTCTAAAAGTTCTTCTATTTCGAGGACGCTGCTGTTTTTTAAAGACTTATTAAAGATGCTAGTCAAAGATCTTCTATAACAGAGGTTTGTAACAGACAATTTAATGGGTGAGGTGCCGCTAGTCCAAAGGGGTCCAAACAACACGAGTGTCCTAAATATGGCCCGCGGTACATCTCGAAACATGTTTTAATAATACTAAAGATATTGTAAACTACTCTCGTCTCCTGGTACTTGTGACTAATGTCAGCCAATGACCAAGTGTATTACATTGTTGCTTCTTATATCTGGCTATACGAAAAACCTTTTCCCCTCATGGAGCAAGCAGTAAAAACAAAGACATCAAGTTTACATAAAAGTGCCACACAGTCCATTGAACTATGTGGACATTATAAAACATTTCTAAGCACCATTCGCAATGCAAAATGACACCCATATAATTCCGCTATATTGCAAGATCGGTAATATGTATAACATTGTCTCTCTCCACACTTTCCTATATTTGGCCCATTTTATCCGTGTTTGTTGTTTCGGATTTATTACAAAAAAGCCAGGAAGTCGTCAGGAAAGTAAACGTGGAAAATATTTAACCGTTTATACTTGATATTGTAGTGTCGTCAACAGTCCAATTGGGGGTGTTGTTAATAACAGTAAAACGCTATGTGCTAACATTCAGTCTGTTAGCTATAGGTTGCTGAAATAATGCTTTTGCCAACTGATCATATCCTGATAATATTGTCAATGCAACATATTTTATTTATGTACAAATGATCATAGTTACGTTATATGATCCTCACTCTGCTGCTTAGCAAGAAATAGTATGTGCGCATGGGTTCGTATGACAGCATTTTGACAATTTGCCTGAAAATTGTATTTATTGCAGGTTGTATTGTATTTTTACATGTTTGGCAAACCTCTCTGTTTAATCTGATATTAAATTAATATGCAGACTTAAATCAATGGGATCGCCGTTCACATGCAAATACTTTATCAGCGCACATACACACTCACAGTTTAGCACACTGATTTGGAATAAATAACAAGATAGAAGTTTTGTATTAAAATTTTTAATAAAGTTACTGTAACTTTTTTTAAACATTTTTGATGCTCGTGATTTAGCTATTTAATCTATTTAGATACGACAGGATGGACTTTTACATAACACAACTGTATTTTCATATCGACAGATCGATAGATAGCTAGATAGGCTCAGGTTTAACACAACACTTTCATGATAATGCAGTAAATTAGATCACCCACAAAACTGTTTTCCATGAACTCATAACAACACAAAAAGCTCACCTTCAGCACAAACTGAACACAACATCCCCGTAAGTCCCCAAAATATAAACTATCAAAAGAAATGTACTCTTGTATATAAATGGATAGATAGATGGATAAGCCGGGCCACCAATCAATTTTGTTTTAGCCCTATGTGACCCTTGGGTGAAAAAGTATGGACACTCATGCAGTAGTCCATTAAAAACTGATTTTCCTGAGCATATTTTGTGGCTCCCCAAAGACAAGATATTTGATGTTCAAACTCATAAACTTTTTTTTTTTTTGGCAAATAATAATTAACTTTGAATTTCATGGCTGCAACACGTGCCAAAGTAGTTGGGAGAGGAGATGTTCACCACTGTGTTACATCACCTTTTATTTCAACAACACTCAATAAACGTTTGGGAACTGAGCAAACGAATTGTTGAAGCTTTGAAAGTGGAGTTCTTTCCCATTCTTTTTTTATGTAGCGCTTCAGTCGTTCAACAGATCGGGGTCTCCGCTGTTGTATTTTACGCTTCATAATGCGTCACACATTTTCGATGGGAGACAGGTCTGGACTGCAGGTGGGCCAGGAAAGTACCCGCAATCTTTTATTACGAAGTCACGATGTTGTCTTGCTGAAATAAGCAGGGGCGTCCATGATAACGTTGCTGGGATGACAACATATGTTGCTCCAAAACCTGTATGGACCTTTCAGCATTAATGGTGCCTTCACAGATGTGTAAGTTACCCATGCCTTGGGCACTAATACACCCCCATACCATCACAGATGCTGGCTTTTGAACTTTGTGCCTATAACAATGTGAAAGGTTATTTTCCTCTTTGTTCTGGAGGACACCACGTCCACAGTTTCCAAATATAATTTGAAATGTGGACTCGTCAAACCACAGAACATCTTTCTGCTTTGCATCAGTCCCTCTTAGGTGAGCTCGGGCCCAGCCAAGCCGGCGGCATTTCAGGATATTGTTGATAATTGGGTTTGGCTTTGCATAGTAGAGTTTTAACTTGCACTTACAGATGTAGCGACCAACTTTAGTTACTGACAGTGGTTTTATGGAGTGTTCCTGAGCCCATGTGGTGATATATTTTATGCACTGTCGGTTTTTAATGCAGTATCGCCTGAGGGATCAAAAGTCTGTAATAACATCACTTACGTGCAGTGATTTCTCCAGATTCTCTGAACTTTTTGATGATTTTACGGACCATAGATGGTAAAATCCCTAAATTCCTTGCAATAGCTCGTTGAGAAATGTTGTTCTCAAACTGTTCGACAATTTGCTTACAAAGTGGTGACCCTCACCCCATCCTTTCTTGTGAATTACTTAGCATTTCATGGATGCTGCTTTTATACCCAATCATGGCATTCCCAATTAGCCCGCACACCTGTGGGATGTTTCATATAAGTGTTTGATGAGCATTCCTCAACTTTATCAGTATTTATTGCCATCTTTCCCAACTTCTTTGTCACGTGTTGCTGGCATCGAATTCTAAAGTTAAAAATGTTTATCAGTTTGAACATCAAATATGTTGTCTTTGTTGCATATTCAACTGAATACGGGTTGAAAATGATTTGCAAATCATTGTATTCCGTTTATATTTACATCTAACACAATTTCCCAACTCATATGGAAATGGGGTTTGTAATTGAAGTTTATTTGGTAAGTTTTATTTTTTTTCAAGCTACTGTTGCCTCCAACACTTTGAAAACCAGTGTGACAGGAGTGTTCTGCGGTTTTCAATGACCCTTGTCCAAAAGCTTCCATATGATATAAGGTGGAGATCGACCAATATGTTTGTTTTCAGGGCCGATACAGATTATTATTCGTCAGGGAGGCCGATAAGAGGCGCATTAACGCTGGCATTTCAAAATATGGGAAATCTCTTGGCAAAAAAAAGGATTTTTCTACATCACAATAACTTGCCATCGACTCAATTTTATACAATGCTACTGCTATTTACAGATTTAATATATTGTAAAGTTTTCTTGGTATCCTAATACGGTTTTGTGACAAAAATTTCGATTCAGTGTGCATTGCAGTTCTTTTTAACAACCCAGAATAACATATATTCCAATAATCCCCCATTACCATTTATTATCACAAACGGTTGTGGAGGGGGGTGCGGTCTGTTTACAGATTTAATATATTGTAAAGTTTTCTTGGATCCTCTTACGGTTTTGTGACACAATTTTCGATTCAGTGTACATTGCAGTTCTTTTTAACAACCCAGAATAACATATATTACAATAACCCACCATTACCATTTATAATCAGAAACGGTTGGGGAGGGGGGCGCGGTCTGCGGGCCTTCCGCGAAGCAGAATGTGTAAGGACCGGCCTCGAAGACAGCGGCAGGTGAGTAGATTGCCCAGCTGGGACTTGTTATCTAATCACCTGTCGCCCTTATTAGCAGCAGCCGAGACAAAACAGGTTGCTGGAGTTGGAGCCAGAGAGATACACACGCCCAGAGACAAACATATATTGCTGGAAAGTAGGCTACCTCCGGGTGTGCATGTAAAATAAAAATACTTTATTTAAACTGTCTACCGGGCTCCCGAAGATCTGTCGGCCAGGAGAACCCACCACAAGAGGGAAACCTCAACGGTCTTAAAAAATACAACGGGGATGCACATTTACACGATATTGAATCAACATTGAAGTTATATATACTGCAATAATCTAACTCCAAGAGACTGAAGTTTTTGTCTTTCTATTTGTGTTTCTCTGTGCCGTCTTCTGTATCGAAGTGACAGACATATTCGCCAATAAGAATTATCGAGCCTTGTGTCGTTGGCCTCTTGGCCATTCAAAAGAAACAGGAAGTTTTTGTGAGTTGCAGTCGATGCAGTCAATGTGTTATTAACTAATACCACTGTAAAGTATCTGCAAAAAGTTGTAATGACTGTCTAAAATGGCTGAAAGAACCGGTGACGACAACACGAGGCTTGTCGACCGAGTTCAAAATGGGTGGAAAGTGAAGAGGCTATGGCAGGTGGCCAATGGCGATGTAAGCAAACATACATTAGAGAATCATGAGCTAAAGTTATTGTTTAGTTTTTGTTGGTTATTTCTTCGATTCATTAACATGATGTAGACAAAAGCTTGGCGTAATCACAAAGAAGATTTCCAGTAGTCCAGAGGAGGGTGTTGTCCACATAAACCCAAATATATTTTAAAGTAACTACATATTTTTCTAATGTGTGCCAACTCCAGACATTTTTCATCGACACTGTAAAAAAACATGACTTCCTTTAATCATTCAAGTATTTTAATAAATTTAATGTATACAATCAAAAAATTGCAAATCAAATCACTATTTTTGGTAGAAAAATCAAATGGCTTTTAAAGCTCTGACCCTTGAATTAAATGCAAAAATCCTTACATTTATTGACACATAATTTTGCTCAGTATGTCAAGTCAAGGCAAAATATTGCCACATAGTAATGTACCAATAAGTGCTTTAAGGTGACGTGTTTAAAGTAAAAGAATGCACACACAGGAATGCATCCGTTATTATTTCAACAATGGTGTTACAACTGTAGAAGTCTTCTCTCGTTACATCGCAATTCAAATCTTGCGGCTTCAACAAATCGCAGATTGTTTTTTTTTATTTATTCTTTTAAAGCATTTTCTAAATGTTAAGTCTAAATTCAGTGGTAAATTAGTTTTATCTATAATAAAGGGCAGTATTTGTCTCTTGTTTGTTAGTATTATGTTGTGGGGTTTAACAAATATTCACCACAACTTCCGTTTCCAGATTAAGGGCAAACTCTACTATGTAAACAACACCGCGCTAACCTCAGCTCTATTCAATCTTTACCACGACAAGTTGTGATATATTACATAGGTATGATTAGATGTACAATGGCGAGTATATTATTTTTTAAATCAGAGTACACTTACATGAAGTCCAGGCAACATAAATGTTAGTTTGTTTGTTTTAATTGACCTGTGTGTGTCTTAAGACATGAAACGTGTGGGGTGGGATGGCTACAAATGTTTATCCTGTTGAGCCTGTGATCTACAGTGTGCTTTGAATTTTGGCCCGACATGCAAATGAGTTTGACACCCCCAAAAGTAGTAATCCTCTGCAAAAATGTTAGCCACTACCAAGTTTTGAAAACTTGTGCCAGTCAGCTATGATTCATTCGCCGAATTTGGTCGGTGGGCCGCCAGTTGAATAACCCTTGTGTAGGTTCAGCTTTGCCTTCAGTATAAAATAAAATGTATCGTATAAGAGGTTACAGACACACTAGGGGGAAACATCCCACCAAAACCACATAAATTACATTGCTCACAACACCAAATCTAGACGTACAGCAAGCATGACTTTCCACATCCACATGAAAGGCAACAAAATATCCATCACTTTGTGACACAACAGTCAAGTTTGTGTGCCACTTCAAAGTATGTAGATCCAACTCAATAAGATTTCCATCATATTGCTGTGCAATGGGTACTATCAAGCTACTTGCACTGCGAGGCCATAACAACACACCAAAATGCACCATGCCATCTGTTTTGTATCAATCATTGCATCCATTACGATGATGTTGATCATCATCATGGTCGAGCAAAGTCGTCTTGAAACACTTGTCACGTTTGTTTCTGTCTGGGCTCACTCTACCACACATACATACCTCTGAAACCACTGTTGTGCAAATTTAGAGGGCACCCTTTTGGCCCCTTTGAATTTAAATCCTATACATGGCGTCTGCAATTTACATTTGGCGGTGAGCATACAAATTCTTCAGATCCGTTGAGTTGTTCTCAGACACTTTTAACACTTTTCTGCTCGAGTGCTTTTTAGCAAAACAAGGCATTCTTTCCTTAAGATGCTGAAGGAATTCCAACTGTTTTTTGTCCCATAATGAGCCCCCTTTTGGAAGCCCGTGGCCTTAGCAGTGCACTGCAGTGGCATCACGGTCAAAGACTAAGGTGTTCTGTGAGAGAACACAGAAAAAACTTCCTCTTGTACATGTATTGTTTTTCTAGCTGACACATGACAAATAACAGACATTGTAAAGGCTGACTCACGTTCAAATCCCTGTGACATGTTTACATCACTTCAGGCACGGCTAATTAACCACGGCCAAACAAACCATGGACCCCCATGTCTCTGTGCAGATGTGCAGACAAACATAAGACGTACAAGTTTTCCCATGCACACATATCAATAAGGCTCAAGGCGCCGCACATATTGAACGCAGGTGTATTTCCTGAGACAATAACACGTGCTAACATAGCTGCTCTTACAGATTCACCCAAGTGAGTAATAGCTTGCTGACATGCAAAGGTACGCAAACTTGTTTCGTGTTTGTGAAGAAAACCTCTACAGTATGTCAGTCTGGACATATAAACCCCTGAAACTTCATACTCCCAAGACTTTTTGCATAGTGTTTAAAGACTGGCAACCAAGTGGAGCTTCCCTCAAGCACCTAAAATGTTGGACAACATCCAGACCCTTTCCTTTTTTTTGTCCCTTAAAAGGTCGTACGGAGATGGTGCATTCCATGCAAGGTCATAAGACTTCTGGAGCCAAGACGCAGAAAACAAAGAATAATACATTTAAGTCATATGGTAGCAATACAGCCCTAACAATAGGATACAAGAAATGTATGTGCAGGGCAGAGAGGTAATACGTATAGAGTTTCATTTTAAAACGACCCCCAAAAACCACATCAGCTCTTTATGACGAATAAATGCGGTTTCAACAGGGACCACGGCCAAGTTTGGAGACCGCGGTAGGGGGTACCCCTTCAGTCAACTAGCAGTGTGGCTTGTAATTACATGAAAATAAGACATGAGAGCGACCCAAGACCTCAAAAGAGAAGCTCGTCTTTAACCACATGCTCATTGTACATTAAATATTTCACAAGGAACAAGGCAAAGGCCTGCAGAGAGACGCACACAAAAGTACTTGTTGATCTGATTTTTGATCAAATGTAACCTTTGAGTACCTCTGGTGGCTCACACCCAAGATCAGGGCACTACCAAAGTACAATCATGCCTATTTCAACAACATTCGTGCACTTTGTTTATTTGAGTTTTGATAATACAGTTGGCGGGCAGGAGTAGTGGTTATTAATGTTCCAAAAAGAAGAACCGATCATTTCTAAGTGAATAAGAATATATGTTTACAACTCCCTTTAAGGCCTCTGAAATGAACATCTGAAACATTTTCCCCTCAGACTAGTTCAGAAATCTTGTTAACTAATGTAAGCCACCAGGTGGCAGTATACACTAAAAGCACACTGGTTATCATGCTTAATTTTACAGGCAATGTTTTACTATTTTTTTAACGGTCATCAGGGGGATTTGACCTCATTGTCTCCTTGACACATTCAGTAAGATGAGCTAACATTGCTAAGCTTAAACCTCACACATCATTGAAAAATGACAGTGTTTCCCCTTGCGTGGAGTGTAGTTAGTTAGTTGTCGCCCTGCTCATTTGAAAGATGATGGATACAAGGATGACACCAGAGGAAGATAATCCAGTGGAGTTAAATAGGAGGTGCTAAAACATGTCACTGCGGCTCAGTAAGGCTCCATCTTGATCCTCATGTACAAGCAGCAGGTGAGCACCATCCCACAGATCTGAAAACAGGAAGCGTCAGGTCAAAGATGATATTGACAATGCTCAGCCACCACTTGCATGAAGCTGGGAAGATAAAGAGCGCTCCATAAGCAGAAAGCAAAGGAGATGTTAGTGTCTTGGGGGGGACAGGGTTAAAAAGCAGCCTTGCTGACAAGGGAAGATATTATCCCTTCCGTGCAGAATAATTATGGGAGTATAAAATCCATAAAAGGCTCCGCAGCCCACAGAGAAGCTTGAATGGTTATTGACTGCAGCCACTGACAGACTTGACAAACACTCTCTAAAAAGCCTTGTATTGACTCATAACAAATATCTGCTGCTTTTTCTGTCATCATGCAGTCGTGACAAAGCACGGAAGACATGTTAGCCCACAGGAGGACAACAGAAGAGTGCGCAAAGGCATGGGAAACAGTAGAAGAAGGCAAAAGAAAAAGAAGGAATACAACCTAACAAACACAGGACAACAATGTAGGACATCCAGGAAGTGACAACCAATCAACAGACTGCCGTGTGCCTAACGCCACCCCTTTGGGTACACTACTAGTACTAAAGTTGTTACCGCAAACGGAATGGACAAATCAACGCCTGGCGTAAAATAGAGCTATTAACACTGTACCATTAAAAAAATAAAAAATAAAAAAATAAATACATGTACAGCAACTAAATAATAACAACAGATAAATAAATGGTGACTTGTCCAAGGTGTACACCGCCTTCCGCCCGAATGCAGCTAAGATAGGCTCCAGCACCCCCCCCCCCCCAAAGGGAACAAACGGAAAAAAATGGATGGATGGAAATATAATAATAGAACTGTATGAAGAGGATCTGAGGAAGCTATTTGCGCATGCAACTGCATGCGTCACATGACAAACAGAAACATGCGTGTCACATTTTCCACAATGGATTCCGCAGGTGATTGTACAAAAGCAGAGTGAAAAGTGGCGCCAACCATAATCAAAATGCACCCACGTCCTCCTTTTCCTCTTTATAGAGAAGATAGATAAAGCAGGCTGTCAACACGGCACCGGCCAGCTACAGTAACACACACATACACACAAAATATGCATAGAGTACATACGTGTTACAAAAAGCCTATAAAATGTTGTGTGGGAAACTACAAGCAACTATTACATGTAAAAAACTAAAATGAGGACAGAAAGTCAGGACATGTCTAAAGTAGGAAGAATGGGTTCACACAGAAAGCAAACTTTAAATATGGGAATACAAAGTGAATAAATAAAATCTGTGTTACTTTGTTCCTAACCCTAAAGCATTACAGGATTTTTGGCTAAAGCACAGAAAACGTGTCGTACCCAAAATAAATGTGAAGCTGTCATTGAAGCATTTGCAATATTAGGCTCTTTTGAAAGCAAATATGCTCAATGGTAATCACCAAGGTCAGAATGAGTTTAAAAGTTTCTAACACTGTGGAATAGGGATTTGAATACCCTGAGAGTACATTTTTAGGCTTGCTTTTACATTTTCTGACATGCAGTGGTACCTCAATTTACGAGTATTTTGAGATATTGTATGAGCTGTCTGTTGGTTTTTTGGTTATGCTCTAAGTTTTGAGCATATATTACAGTTACGAGCCTCCCTGTCGCATCTATATATGAATGTTCACATTCCTCCAGGTGATTGTATTCTCAATCGCTCGCAACTGGATTGTTCGGTTTGTCTTAGAAGACGTTTCCCTTCTCATCCAAAAAGGCTTTATCCGTTCATGCTCATATACTTAGATTGGTCAAATGTAGTCTAGAAACTAAAAACCCTAACTAGGGTATTTATACATTAAAATAAGGAGAGCATGCCTTGGGCAAGGTTGGTTTTGTCCTATTGTAGTGAAAAAACAGCTGTTGATATGCAAAAGACCAACCCTTTTGTCAATGCCAATGACAATAGTTAAAGTGGAATTTGAATTAAAATTAAAAGTGACATTTTAGAGTGGAAGTTAGTCCACAGCCAGATATTGACACAATTCTGCCCTCCAAACATCGGAACTGAGAATGTCAGAGAAAAAGACAGCGCAAAGAAGATGATGCGGACGACACCCACTGAATAAGAAAAACAAACAGCAACAGCATGACCAACCCTGTGGATGACCAGGCGAGGCAGTCCGACCACAGTCAGTCTGCACGACTACGAAGCAGATATCTGCCCCTGCACTAAAACAACAGTGGACATCTATCCATGAACATATGTAGAAACTGCCGAATGGTGTGCCGTGTTTCAGTTTGTTCTGTCTCATGACTCTACAAAACTGGACAAGTGGATATCGGCCTTGCTTACACAGTCTTATTCAAACATACATGTCCGTTGCTGTCCACTCTGACCTCCGGTCCGTCACTCAAAGACGTCTGTGTGCAACGTAAACACCAATACCATTTCCTATTGTTAAGAGACGGAGATGCAGCCCGAAGGAAACACCTACAAAAGTCTGCTCCCCAAGGTAAATGCTGCACAATATTACTACAATACAATAAAACTACTGTAGTTGATTGTCGTATATTATATTTCACTGATTCTCAAACTGTGATACGTGTAACACTAATGGTACGAGGGCTCCATGTAGTGGTATGCAAAATAATCACTTACTTAAATATTTATGCACTGTGTTACTGTTCAGTGTGTGATGTTACAGTGGCCGAAAATATTAAATATACTGTATTTTTTGGATTATAAATCGCATTTTTTTATATAGTTTGGCCGGGGGTGCGACATATACTCTGGAGCGATTTGAGTGTGAGATTATGAACACATTACCGTAAAATATGAAATAATATTATTTATCTAATTCGCAGAAGAGACGAAGAAAATGTCAGCAATCGTCCCACACACGTCAGCAATCGTCAAATACACGTCAACCATTTAGAATTCGGCAGGGGAGGGTCATGGCAGAAGTGCATTGTGTGTCATGGGATGCTAACTGCTATATGCTACGGCCGTAGCTATTAAAATGGATCATTTCAACGTTGGCGGTAACTTATAAAAACTGAGAAGGGCTGAACAAAAATGGCACCGAAAGGAAATCAGATTATACTGCAGATTACAAGATGGACGTAGTGAACTATGCAGCAGAAAACGACAAGAGTAAGCAGCGGATACCTTTGGAGTTGGCAGAGTTGTTTAGAAGCGACATCGAGGAAGAAGATTTCATTGGATTTATCGATTAGGAGTGACAGATTGTTTGGTAAACGTATAGCATGTTCTATATGTTATAAGTATTTGAATGACTGTTACCATAATATGTTACGTTAACATACCAGGTTATTTATGCGTCATATAACGTACACTTATTCAGGCTGTTGTTCACTATTCTTTATTTATTTTAAATTGCCTTTCAAATGTCTATTCTTGGTGTTGGATTTTATCAAATACATTTCCCCCAAAAATGCGACTTATACTCCAGTGCGACCTATATATGTTTTTTTACTTCTTTATTATGCATTCTCGGCCTGTGCGACGTATACTCCGGAGCGATTTATAATCCGAAAAATTCGCTACTTGTTAAATAAAACCTCTGTCTTGTTTTAATGAATATTTAGGCCTACTACGCTGCTGTAGGGAGGTGTTTAGGGCACGTCCAACCGGTAGGAGGCCATGGGGAAGACCCAGGACACGTTGGGAAGACTATGTCTCCCGGCTGACCTGGGAACGCCCCGGGATCCCCCGGTAAGAGCTAGACGAAGTGGCTGGGGAGAGGGAAGTCTGGGTTTCCCTGCTTAGGCTGTTGCCCTCGCGACCCGACCTCGGATAAGCGGAAGAAGATGGATGGATGGATGGATACGCTACTGTATTTTAGTATGGGTCATTATGGTAAAACTTGGAAAGCCAAGTGTTTTCTGAGGTGGTACTTGGTGAAAAAGTATGGTTTTTCAAACAATGTTTATTATCAAAAAGATTTTTCTTTTGAAAAGTCATGTTACATGTTAAAATTGTGGTGATTTAAGACTGCTAACCACAGATTAAATGGATTACAGTTCAATTTAATGGCCAAGGCTAATTTGAGATACAATTGTTTTGATTTAAGAGCTCAGTCATAGAACCAATTTAGCTCGTACATTGAGGTACTACTGTACTTGGGCTAAGCTACCTTGGTATGTCAGAAGAAAGTTTGTTACATTTAAGTGCACGGACACGATTGGCTATGTGCTACAGGAAATGAAGTAAACAATTTTCTATTGGTTAAAACAAGATGTCAATCAAAAGGGCTCAGTTGAGAGTTGTTTTGACAGCGCTGTGTGGCTAATTCGTCCATGCTAATGATTAACGATATGTGGAAAATATATGTGCATTTGACCAAAATATGGATGTGTGCAGCAGCTGACAGTGTGTTTTTATGAATGTCAGACTTTGTGTGAAGTTACGTTTTTACTGCAGTATTTACAGGCTCTTGGTTAAGGAAAAATGACGTTATCTACATTTATCTGCTGTTGGAATACTGAGGCTTGGAAGGTGAGTTTTATTATTGTGTATGCCTTAGACTAGTTTAACATTTGTGTTTTCGAAGCCTGCAGTTATAATTGTGTCACGAAGTGATGTATATCTATTAAACTCAACAAAAAAAGCTTTCCAATGATATAGTTACATTTATAGGAGGCATTTTTTTACTGTGGTATCTTTAGAAAAATAGCTGTTAGAACACCAAGGGGTTAAGAAGTAAAAAGAACAAGACTTTCTTTACTCTGAGTTTTGCCAAACATATAAAACATCCATACTAACTTGAAACAAATATTGCACAGGAGTCTTTACCAGGCTTGTTGACACAAATAAAAAAACTGACATGTTGTTTGGGGTCAGATTTTTTGTAAGTTAATCACAACTAATTCCATTAGCCTTTCATTCTATTTCACTCATAAAAAGCTAAACTAAACTTATTTTTTTCCTATTTTGCTAATGTTTTTACCAATTATTTACTTTTAATTTGCCTTTTTTTTTATGTTTCTTTTACAAAAACTCTTAATTTAATAGAGCACAATGTTTATTTTAGGGGTGCTCGATAAATATCGAACAGATATGTCTCATATGTCTCTTATATTGTTTTGCAAGGTGGCTGTTTTAAAAGATGCCTATCAGTGATAATTTTCTTAAAATGTACACATCTTTCTATTTTTTTTCTTTAAACTTACATTTCAAACCACTTACTTGCAGACATGCCACTCCGATCCCCACGGCTCCTATCACCAACAGATGGTCTGCCAAGAACTGCTCTAGCTTGGTTATGCAGCCACCCTGCAATGACAGTTGCAAACCATTTGGGGTGAAACAATTAATTCACCTTTTAATCAAAAACTGTGATGATGAAGTTCATAATTAGATGCTCACCTCTGTATTGTAGATGTTGGATGGGTGGTCCCTGATGCCACAATCGGGCGTCATGGACTTACAGCAGCTGTCAGGCACCATCCTGCCCTGGCATGCTTTGACGTAATGTAAACACTCGTCGTCCAGTCTTGGTAGTTGTCGCTACCGCAGCACTTAAACTACAGAGGACATTGAACTGTTGAAAGTCCAGCAACCCAAGTGAACAGGTAAACAAGCAACTGTACATCCTGTTGTAGTTTGTCCACAGCTAACGTGATAGCCTCCTTTCCTGGTTGGGCGTAGTTGTCTGTCATGGTCTGCTTCAGGTGCTGCTTCAGGTGCTGCTTCAGCTCTTCGCTCAGCTACAAACAAAAAGAATCCAAAGAAACATCATAAGACATACGGAAATTCTATACCTTGAGAATGAAAAAAATGCTCACCCTCTGGTAGTAAACATAAGCCAGTACACCAGCCACCAGCTCGATCAAGAAAATCAAAAGCAGGCAAAAGAAATACTGTGGAAAAAGAAAAAGTAAACGATTAAAACAGCCATTCTCCTCCCATGACAATGCACAGAAGAGACAACCGGAAATTCATCTCTGGCAGATGGTGCAAATTGGATTTCTACCTCCATTATGTATCATAATTAACTTCAAAAGCACAAACACAGCATGGCCTCTAAATTCTAAAGAGAACAATGATAATATTACATGTGATTACCAAAGCTCGAAGCAAAGAAACACTTAATGGCTCTAATGGTGAGCAAAGGCTTGAAATCCCAAACTGAGTTATTAAGCGAGCTGCAAAGTGAACAAACCGCCTACACATTTGTATGTGTTTCTGAATGCATTCTGGCACACATTCAAATGAAACTAGAAGAAAAGCTCCTATAGCTCCCGTCCTGAAGCGTGGGCGTCGTCCTGCAACAATGCAGGGAAACAAAATAGTCGTCAGGGTTTGACTTTTGCAGCATGGCACAAAAGAATGCAACCTGCTGTGTAGCTATTGGTAACAAGATGAGAAAAAAAAGTATGTTTGTGCCTGCTGCCCACACATACTCCATAATGTCTGCACATATTACACATGATGGTAAATGTGGTTGATAAATAGCATGTGAGTGTGACTGAATGCAACACAAGACTCCAAAACCTGGCAAATAATACTCAATACAGGCACTAGTTTTACTTTTGCCCCATGCCTTCCATCTACAATAGATCAACAAGAACCTATAAATAGTCCTGCAGCAGCAAAGGTTCAACTCCTGGCCGCCTGCCTGTGTAAAATAATGAAGACAATAAGGCCATTTGTCATATTGTCTTGTAAGAAAAATGTCTCAGTTGCTCACGTGATGACTGTAACCTCATAAGACACGAGTAAACAATATACAGTATGTGCGAGCAAAAAAAGCCTAAAATACCACACGGAGTGACACATTTTAACTAGTGAAGACTCACCTAATCATTTATTATTATGGGAAATGATGCTAGAAAAAAAACTCTACCGAAATTATGAATACAATATATAAGGAACAATTTACTGGCAATGCGATCAAATGATACATTTTTAATCAGATTAATCACACATTTGAATTTGGATTACATCAGGGCATATGACTTGCTTACATGTTACTATTAACTTAAACAAATGCAATTTTATTGTGAAATTTGAATGCATAACAGTTATAACTAAATCCAGTCCGAATGTATTTTAGAGTGACATGTGCCAGCGAGCACACCGGTCCGAATATCCTTACTCCTCTTTGTACTGGCGTATGCATTGATCTGATCACCGACCGTATAACAAATGATAGCTTGTGCACGCCAGCTTTCCGAGACTCTTTATTTTGTTAGCGCAGGCAGCATGAAGCAGGGTTTTTATTGTGAAGATAGGAAATGTGCAGTCGGCCATTTAGGATTTTGACGGAAGGTACGGCGCGAGAGTCTGTTGAAATAAAAAGTGTTTCTCGCCTTCCTCTTTCATTTTTTTATAATAATGATCTCGCAGCAACCAGCGTCATCTCACAAGACCCTCGGGTGCCATGAATGTCAATCAAGTGACGTCTTGGTGAAGATTGATGATCACTAATTTTTAGGTCTATTTTTTTAAAAGCCTGGCTGGAGATCGACTGACACAACCCCGCGGTCGACCGGTAGCTTGCGATCGACGTAAGGGGCACCCCTGCTATATACTATACATGATTATTGCGATAATTTTTTGTGATTAATTGCATGACCTAACTTGTTATTTCTCTGAGCCCGAATATACACACATTGCTTAAACACTAAGTTTTTCAATAATTTGTGTTATTTAGACAATAATTATTTACTGTTGACTTTTGAGGCAGCCTGTTTAGGCAAACTAGTTTAAAAATTGTGCTCTCAGGTAGTTTCTACCAGTAGGTGAAATGTGCTGTTCCTGAATTGCTTGTAAATGAACAATAGCCATTTATTTGATGAGATCAGTGAACCATGGCCATTACAAAAATGGAACAATACAACTCGTGAGAATTTCAAGTAGGGATCGACCAATTATTTGCACCGATGTTTGGCATTTCAATGTATATCGATATTGGCCTTGTTTTATTGGTATCAGCCAATATATCTATATATATACAGTCGTGGTCAAAAGTTTACATACACTTGTGAAGGACATAATGTCATGGCTGTCTTAAGTTTCCAACAATTTCTACAACTCTTTTTTTTTTTTGTGATAGAGTGATTGGAGCACATACTTGTTTCTCACAAGAAAACCTTCATGAAGTTTGATTCTTTTATGAATTATGGTTCTCCTGAAAATGTGACCAAATTTGCTGTGTTGGCCCTGCGATGAGTTGGTGACTTGTCCAGGGTGTTCCCCGCCTACCGCCTGAATGCAGCTGATATAGGCTCCAGCATCCCCCGCGCGCATCTGATGCGAAAATATCACATTTGCAGCCCTTTGAACCGTTTAGATTGGCTAGGCAAAAAAAATCTGATCTGTGTCACTTGAGGGCAAAAAAATCAGATTTGGCGTGCAGTTTAAATGGGGCCCTCATTTACTAATACTGTATTTTTCGGAGTATAAATCGCTCCGGAGTATAAGTCGCACGTGCTGAAAATGCATAATAAAGAAGGAAAAAAAACATATATAAGTCGCATTGGAGTATAAGTCGCATTTTTTTGGGGAAATGTATTTGATAAAACCCAACACCAAAAATAGACATTTGAAAGGCAATTTTAAATAAATAAAGAATAGTGAACAACAGGCTGAATAAGTGTACGTTATATGAGGCATAAATAACCAACTGAGAAGGTTCCTGGTATGTTAACGTAACATATTATGGTAAGAGTCATTCAAATAACTATAACATATAGAACATGCTATACCTTTACCAAACAATCTGTCACTCCTAATCCAAAAATCCCATCAAATCTTTCTCTTACATGAATGAGCTAAATAATGTTATTTGATATTTTACGGTGTGTTAATAATTTCACAAAAGTCGCTCCTGAGTATAAGTCGCACCCTCGGCCAAACTATGAAAAAAAAAGCGACTTTTAGTCCAAAAAATACGGTAATCGCTATGGGCCCGGGAAAAAAAATTGGTCGATCTCTAATTTCAAGGCAGAAGAAAATGACCAGTGACCATACTATTTAATTTTTTGTTGCTTTGATTGATTGTTTTGTGAGTGAAACTAATAAAAACTGATCAAATGTGGACCGCATGAAATGCCTGAAACTTTAAATACGTTGACAGTTTTTTTACAGGCCATTGCAATAGAGCGCACGAGAGCGGTGGTGTGTGGGTGCCGTGGTCAGTGTGGCGTAGATTATCCTTTCTTTTTTTTTTTAAATAATATATAAATGTTAAACATACACTTTCAATGTTGATGATGTGTATTCATTAGGAATAAAAATGAAGTTGGTTTGTTTCAACTATTTTCCCCAAAATACGTGTTCAAGTGATAAAGTGTGTTTTAGCCGATTACGTACATGTAAAATCGAACAAGCTCATTGATAGATTACTCAATTACTAAAATAATTGATCACAGCACAAATCAAATCGTGACCATCGAAAGTGCTGGCACCGTTCATTTTACCGTGGACAGACAACTCCTCTGCTCTCGGACGACGGCGCAGCAGCCCAGGAAGCCTGTGACCACGACCAGCCCCCCGGACAGGATGAGGATGTAGGCGGATACGGCAAGGGTGCTAGAGGCCAGCAGGCTCAGGAACTCACTCTTCTCCACCAGCGTCCAAACGCCCACACCGAAGACGGCCGCTCCTCCCACCTATGAGACAAAACGAGTTTATGTCAAAGAGTAAATATGATCGCAGAGATAGAAAAGTGTACAGGTTCTCCGCTGAGATGACGGCGAGAACTATTAAGTTGACTTCCTGCTTATCTATAAAAGGGAGTGGGAAGGGGAAGGAAATTCCTGCCCGTGTTATTTCTCTTCCCTAGGAAGCTGAACTAAGCTAAGAAGAGTAATGGGCCGCTCCCAAAGTGTGCATCAACTTTGAATATGTCTTAAACGTGACCCTAGGAGTAAAAACTCTAGTGGCGAAACGAGACAAGCTTTTAAAATAAATTCATGAGTCATTAAGTGGGAAGTCCATTACACCCAGTGTGGCTTCATCCTTTTAGCTTTGTAGCAGCACTTTACAGGGGGAAATTTGAAAGCATGTTTAATACTGTATGTTCCTCATTAATGAAATCAAAGAGTGCCAATATCTTACCCAAAATAGCGAGTTGAAGACAAAAAGCAGATACTTGAGACATACAGTCAGCCAGTCCTCTCCGTCTTTATACGCGGACGACATCTTCTTCCTTCCGCCAGTTATTACTGAAAGAACACAATAACCGGCACCACAATTTATGAAATAACCGTTTTAGCGTTGTTTATGTTTAGGTTATGAAAATGCTCTGAATCCGATTTCACAACATCATCTTGTGGTGTTTTCATCAGACATTCAATGAATTATTCACAAGACTGAATAGACCATAAACTCTGAAACATTAGTTGGTGCGCACATCTCTGCAAATAAACAGCCTCCTTATCGTGGGAAGCACTTAGAACCACAAACACTGATTTGCACACCTTCTTTTACTTATTGCAAAACTATATATTCTCAACTACGGCACATGCAAAAGAAGCAAAGCTATATTTTCCCTGCACAATACTAATTTTTCCAATGTGTTGTAGTCATTACTGTATATCCAGCCCTCTTACTATGCTCGAACGTAACAAGCGCACGTACATTATCTTTGTGTTGTTAGCTAACGATATCATTTTGGATAGCTATTATTCGCTATTAGTTACTGAATATGTTTATAGTCATAATAACAACAAGACAACAGTGAATGACAAGCCTGAACGCCAATCAAAGTCTTCGGTCCGACGAGCGATTTTATATTTAAAAAGTTCTTACTGTGAAGAATATAGACATGTTCTGGTAAACCATCCATCCCTCCATCCATCTTCTTCCGCTTAGCAGAGGTCGGGTCGCGGGGGCAACAGCCTAAGCAGGGAAACCCAGACTTCCCTCTCCCCAGCCACTTCGTCTAGCTCTTCCCGGGGGATCCCGAGGCGATCCCAGGCCAGCCAGGAGACATAGTCTTCCCAACGTGTCCTGGGTCTTCCTCGTGGCCTCCTACTGGTTGGACATGCCCTAAACACCTCCCAAGGGAGGTGTTCTGGTAAACCACTAATGGTAAAATAAGCTAGTAGGGGTGATTCTAAATTAATTCATAATTCTCAAAAATCAATAAAAAAAATGTTTAACTACGCAATATATTTTTTTCATCAAAATAAATTTTTTAAAAAGATGATTAGGCAATCTTTACACAAACAGAAGGAGTTTTTTTTTCATTTTGAAAATGTTCAAGGTGGGAGAGAGGTTAGTGCATCTGCCTCACAATACGAAGGTCCTGAGTAGTCGCGAGTTCAATCCCGAGTTCGGGATCTTTCTGTGGGGAGTTTGCATGTTCTCTCCGTGACTGCGTGGGTTCCCTTCGGGTACTCCGGCTTCCTCCTACTTCCAAAAACATGCACCTGGGGATAAGTTGATTGGCAACACTAAATTGGCCCTAGTGTGTGAATGTTGTCTGTCTATCTGTGTTGGCCCTGCGATAAGGTGGCGACTTTTCCAGGGTGTACCCCGCCTAACGCCCAAATGCAGCTGAGATAGGCTCCAGCAAACCCCCGAGAACCCAAAAGGAACAAGCGGTAGAGAAAATGGTTTTAATATAAATATTACACCGACTAATAGGTTGCAAGAATCGGTTTGAACTAAGAATCGATTTTGAATCGAATTTACACCCCAGGAATCAGAATTAATCGTTTAACAGCCGTGTAACTAAACTACTGGTGTTTTTGGTATATTTTTGGTTGGAATAAAGCAACTCTGAGCAAGATGGAAACAGCATCTTTAAAGGCCTACTGAAATGAGACTTTGTTATTTAAACGGGGATAGCAGGTCCATTCTATGTGTCATACTTGATCATTTCGCGATATTGCCATATTTTTGCTGAAAGGATTTAGTAGAGAACATCCACGATAAAGTTTGCAACTTTTGGTCGCTGATAAAAAAGCCTTCCCTGTACCGGAAGTAGCAGATGATGTGCGCGTGACGTCACGGATTGTAGAGCTCCTCACATCCTCACATTGTTTACAATCATGGCCACCAGCAGCGAGAGCAATTCGGACCGAGAAAGCAACGATTTCCTTATTAAATTGAGCGAGGATGAATGATTTGTGGCTGAGGAGAGAGTTAAGGACTAGAAAAAAACAAAAGATGAGGGCAGTGGGAGCGATTCAGATGTTATTAGACACATTTACTAGTGTAGCCGAGTGTCCTGTGTTCTCCTATACAGTGTACTTATATAATAAAATAATACACGGGAGACATTAGAGCAGGTCCGGTAGCCACCGCTTCTTTAATGTGAACTCCTTTTCACCTCTCTCTCCACAACCACACACCCTACGTCACAGCCCCACGGCAAATCTGAAAGGACAAAACTCTTCCTCCTCCTCCTTAAACTCTCTGTTAACTTGGGACACCCTGAACTGTTTGTTACACTAGGATAATTCTGGAAAATCTCTTATCTGCTTATTGTGTTACTAGTGTTTTAGTGAGATTATATAGTGGTACCTGAAAGTCGGAGGGGTGTGGTGACCGTCAGTGTCTTCGTGGGAAGCCACGTTTCTCGAATAGGCAAGGCAGCCGGGCTGAGATTTTTTTTCTTCCCCTCCTCCACGGTGTAAGCATCCGACGGTCGGGGGCGGCCGTTGGGAGGAGGCAAGAGAGTCCGCAGCTGCAGGAAGAACGACGCAAACTCTCCACTCATGTCTACTGTAAGAGCCGACTAATTGCCACCATTTTCTTACCGAAACCTGCCGGTTGACATGTGGTAGGGAACCATGTTCGCTTGACCGCTCTGTTCCATAGTAAAGCTTCACCGTCAGCTTTCGGGAATGTAAACAAGGAATGACCGGATGTGTTTGTGTTGCTAAAGGCAGCCGCAATACACCGCTTCCCACTTACATCTTTCTTCTTTGACGTCTCCATTATTAATTGAACAAATTGCAAAAGATTCAGCAACACAGATGTCCAGAATACTGTGTATTTATGCGATTAAAGCAGACGACTTATAGCTGGGATCGGTACTCAAGTCACGCGCATGCGTCATCATACCGCGACGTTTTCAGCAGGATAATTTGCGCGTAATTTAAAATTGCAATTTAGTAAACTAAACTGGCCGTATTGGCATGTGTTGCAATGTTAATATTTCATCATTGATATACAAACTATCAGACTGCGTGGTCAGTAGTAGTGGGTTTCAGTAGGCCTTTAATCAAAGTTGCATTTTTCATACCAAAATTTATAACAAGAAAACCAACGGCTACAGCCTATGTTACCATTAGTGGTTCAAGAGAACAGATTTAATAAATACATCTTCAGTAATGCGAACGTTGTATCGATCCGTTGTGGTGAAGAAGGAGCTGAGCCGGAAGGCAAAGCTCTCAATTTACCGGTCGATCTACGTTCCCATCCTCACCTAAGAGCTTTGGGTTATGACCGAAAAGACAAGATCACGGGTACAAGCGGCCGAAATGAGTTTCCTCCGCCGTGTGGCGGGGCTCTCCCTTAGAGATAGGGTGAGAAGCTCTGTCATCAGGGAGCTCAAAGTAAAGCCGCGGCTCGTCTACATCGAGAGGAGCCAGATGAGGTGGTTCCGGCATCTGGTAAGGATGCCACTCGAACGCCTCCCTAGGGAGGTGTTTAGGGCACGTCCAACCGGTAGGAGGCCACGGGGAAGACCCAGGACACTTTGGGAAGACTATGTCTCCCGGCTGGTTTGGGAACGCCTCGGGATCCCCCGGGAAGAGCTGGACGAAATAGCTGGGGAGAGGGAAGTCTGGGCTTGCCTGCTTAGGCTGCTGCCCCCGCGACCTGACCTCGAATAAGCGGAAGAAGATGGATGGATGGATGGAATTTTAAGAAAGAATATTAAAATGGTACAAAAAGCAATGCAATCCATAAAATATTAGTTCTTCCCTTAGAAACAGAAAACAACTAGGCGTTTAATAAAATAAAAGCATATTTGATGAAAAGTAAGATTATTAAAAAGGTGGATTTTGACATTATCATTATCTCAATAAGTGGCCTGTAGTAAAACTATCCTTTGAACTTCATGAACTCGCATTGTCTGAAAGTTACTAATTGACGTAAATTAACCCTTTGACGTAAAACTGAAAACCATACACCAGGGGTGTCCAAAGTGCGGCCCGGGGGCCATTTGCGGCACGCGTGTCACTTTTTAACGGCCCCACGGCACATTTAAAGAATACAGTTGAAAAAATTTAAAAACATAAAAAGTGGTATAAAAGACCAAGCAGGTGAATTGTGACAATACATTGTTGCAATGCTTACTCTTATAACACAAAGCTGTCATGCAGGCTGTTTCTTTCTTTAAAAAATGATAATGAATCCAAATCAATGTCATTTTGAATTATTGACCTATTCAAGGCCCTGATTACGTCACATTTAATATTGCACTTTGAAATATTTTTTGGGGAAAATGTTGCACATTTTGTGTTTTGCCACATAAAAAAACTGAGCTGTTTTTTTTAACGAAGGGCCTAAAACAAACAACCATAACATAAACAACGATAAAACTTAAAATTGACGGATATATCTGAAGTTGATCTCAAGATTATTGTGCTAAAAGTAAACAGTAAAAAATGTTTATAATTTATTTGTAACACTTTAATGAGTAGGACAATTTTGGACCCCCAATTATTTTAGTGTGATTTGTTTTTAAGTGTCATAGCTCAAAAAATAATAACGAATCAAAATCTAAAATTAAGGCTCCAATTATTATAAAATCTCCAATATTCCACCTAAAAAGTTATTGGGTGAAAATATTGCATATTTTGTGTTTTTTCAATTTTTTTCCCCTAATGATCTAGAGCAGGGGTCACCAAGGCGTTGCCCGCGGGCACCAGGTAGCCCGTAAAGACCAGATGAGTAGCCCACTGGCCTGTTCTAAAAATAGCTCAAATATCAGCACTTACATGTGAGCTGCCTCTATTTTTTTAATTGTATTTATTTACTAGCAAGCTGGTCTCGCTTTGCTTGACATTTTTAATTCTAAGAGGGACAAAACTTTAATAGAATTTGAAAATCAAAGAAAATATTTTAAAGACTTTGTCTTCGCTTGTTTGAATAAATTCAATATTTTTTTTTACTTTGCTTCTTAAAACTTTCAGAAAGACAATTTTAGAGAAAAAATACAACCTTAAAAATGATTTTAGGATTTTTAAACAGATATACCCTTTTACCTTTTAAATTCCTTCCTCTTCTTTCCTGACAATTTACATCAATGTTCAAGTATTTTTTTTTTTTATAATTGTAAAGAATAAAAAATACATTTTAATTTAATTCTTCATTTTAGCTTCTGTTTTTTCGGCAAAGAATATTTGTGATATATTTCTTTAAACGTATTATGATTAAAATAAAATAAAAATATTCTGGCAAATCTAGTAAATTTGTAGAATCAAATTTTAATCTTATTTCAAAGTGGTTCTAAACTATTTAAAACATGTCATCAAAATTCTAAAATTAATCTTAATCAGGAAAAATGACTAATGATGTTCCATAAATTATTTTTTAAATTTTTTTCAAAAAGATTCAAATTAGCTAGTTTTTCTCTTCTTTTTTTTCGGTTGAATTATGAATTTTAAAGAGTCGAAATTGAAGATAAACTATGTTTCAAAATTTAATTTTAATTTTTTCCGTGTTTTCTCCTCTTCTAAACCGTTCAATTAAGTGTTTTTTTCATCATTTATTCTCTACAAAAAACCTTTGGTAAAAGGAAAAAAAATGTACGACAGAATGATAAACAGAAATACCCATTTTTTATATATATAGATTTATTTATCAAAGGTAAATTGAGAAAATTGGCTATTTCTGGCAATTTATTTAAGTGTGTATCAAACTGGTAGCCCTTCGCATTAATCAATACCCAAGAAGTAGCTCTTGGTTGCAAAAAGGTTGGTGACCCCTGATCTAGAGATTTAAAACTTGAATAATAATGAAAATAATAATACTGAATAATTACACATTTTAAATATTTTTTGGGACCAAAACCCTCTGGGGTCCCCGGGATCATAACTGAGTGGAGGCCTAAATGTATATTTTTATACATATATTGTATTGATTTTTAAAATAAATAATATGTAAATGGCCCCCGCTTGCTTTGATTTTTCAGTGTGCGGCCCTCAGTGGAAAAAGTTTGGACACCCCTGCCATACACGAACGTCAAAAAAAACCCGATGACGTAATGTAATATTTTTACACCTAAAATAGTATGACGTAGTCACGCAGCTAAAAAAATCACGCGGATGTTTTGGCTAATACCAACAAGTGTTATCGTGTTCTACAACTGAAAGCTTTAAAAAAAATGTAGTAGTTAAAATGAACGAAAACTTTAAGTAAACACGTCCGTTTCTTCTTATTTTATTGGACAGTTGTGTTGTTAGCAAAGCGTCCATATTGATCCAAACATGATCCGCTCCACCTGCGTCACTGATGCGCATCACAAAAGTTAAAGCAAATATCCTGATAGTTAGCTTGACAAAACAACATTTCGTGTCGTCGCTAAAAACATACTTACCCGAACAAGGTAAAAGGGGGATTAGATAATCCTTTTTAACCGTTTTAATGATGGGATATGAGCCGGGGGGGCGGACCACCTCAGCAGTCAAGTGGCTCGTTGCTAGCGGGCTGTCCGATAGGGGTTTGTGATGCCTTTACGTACTGCTGGTAATTTTAAAAATCCGCGTAATTTCACTTGCCATGTAACGATATTAAGTTTATGTAACACAAATTAATTATTTGAATAGTGGGAAAAAAGCTTAGTGAAGGCCACGAGTGAGTCAAATATATAAGTCTACAACGTGAAACCTGGTAATATCTACAATGCATTCACATTTCTGACAGCCATTGAAAGCGTCACATTGTGAATATGTGGATAGGGTCAAAATGGGGTGACAGAAGTCAACAAAGCTGCTTGACAGAATGAATTCCTCTTTGCCTTTTGCAACACAACCCAGGCGACAGGGAAACTACATTGTTCATTTAGCATTTCACAACCTCTAGTGCAGGAAAAAAAAAACATTCAGATAAAGAGAAGAAAAATAAAAGACTGCAAATACACCAGAGAGACTTGCATTTTGTAACCAGTCTATGAAATTATTCATCCGATTTATTGGTCGCGTTTTTGTGATTACTAAAAGAACAATAATTGTGAGAGGATGCCAAAAAATTTATGTCGAAACACAACACAAAACAAATAACTACCATTCAGTGTATTCATCTGGTTTCTATGTTCTCATATTTGCATATCTAGAAGGAAAATAGGAAAATGTGGTCTCTTCCACTGCCAGCTCATTTTTATGCTCGTTCTGCTGTCTGCTCTCATGCCTTGGGCCTCACTTGGCGCTCCCATTGGGAGAGAAGCAACGACGATAGCAGAAATAGTGCAAAATATAACATAGAGACGTAAAATTGTGTCATTAAAATTCACATTAAGGTAGCCAAGTTTTGACATCTGCTCAGTTGGAAGCGTGCCTTTCTCGCCTGTTGAGACAGCTGGGGGGGTGCAAAGTACCGGAGAAAGGGTTGAAATTATTGCAATGGATAAATCGACTTCAGTGAAGTCCAATGCAAGAGTAGTATCCAAAAATCTGTTTTACCAATGTAATAATGTGCACTTTCCAAAAAAATAAATGTGTGTTTTATTGCAGTTTGCAGATCTGCAATGTGTCAGTCCGACAGCTGTTACTAATATTTTCATCCTGTCATTCCCTGGAGCTCAATAAAGTAACCAAAACCACTGGGAAACAACAATATCAAACAAACAAACAAACTAAATATATATATATATATATATATATATATATACAGTGGGGCAAAAAACTATTTAGTCAGTGACCGATTGTGCAAGTTCTCCCACTTAAAATGATGACAGAGGTCTGTAATTTTCATCATAGGTACACTTCAACTGTGAGAGACAGAATGTGGAAAAAAAATCCAGGAATTCACATTGTAGGAATTTTGAAGAATTTATTTGTAAATTATAGTGGAAAATAAGTATTTGGTCAACCATTCAAAGCTCTCACTGATGGAAGGAGGTTTTGGCTCAAAATCTCACGATACATGGCCCCATTCATTCTTTCCTCAACACGGATCAATCGTCCTGTCCCTTTAGCAGAAAAACAGCCCCAACGCATGATGTTTCCACCCCCATGCTTCACAGTAGGTTTGGTGTTCTTTGAAAGCAACTCAGTATTCTTCTTCCTCCGAACACGACCAGTTGCGTTTCTACCAAAAAGTTCTATTTTGGTTTCATGTGACCACAAGACATTCTCCAAATCCTCTGCTGTATCATCCATGTATCCATTTTGGTATAAACTCAACTCGTCGTGTTTGGAGGAAGAAGAATACTGAGTTGCATCCCAAGAACACCATACCTACTGTGAAGCATGGAGGTGGAAACATCATGCTTTGGGGCTGTTTTTCTGCTAAGGGGACAGGATAATTGATCCATGTTGAGGAAAGAATGAATGGGGCCATGTATCGTGAGATTTTGTGCCGAAACCTCCTTCCATCAGAGAGAGCTTTGAATGGTTGACCAAATACTTATTTTCCACCATAATTTACAAATACATTTTGAAAATTCCTACAATGTGAATTCCTGGATTTTTTTTTCACATTCTGTCTCTCACAGTTGAAGTGTACCTATGATGAAAATTACAGACCTCTTAAGTGGGAGAACTTGCACAATTGGTGGCTGACTAAATACTTTTTTGCCCCACTGTATGTGTATATATATATATTAATGGAGATTTGCATTGGACGGCACACCAGATATTGTGGCAGTGGATGTTTAAATTGTAGATTTATTCCTACAGATTTGAGCGCCTGCTGAGACAGCTGGGTGGGCGCAAAGTCATGAAACTGCTTGGAGTGAAAGTAATGAACGAATCCAATCCAAATACAGCCAATGTAATAGTTGTATCCAAAAATCTGATTTTTCAAATATAACAATGATTGTTTTCAATTAAGAACAGTTATTGCTTTTTGTAGTGCTGCACCGCATTACTCGGCAATCTGCTTTTATATAGTTTAACCCTCTCATGTACAATATTCAATTAAGTTAACCTATAATGACAGAACAACCACAATAACACAGATTCAAAATTTAATATTTTTATACAGAGATTTTGTATTGAATACTATTGTATGTTTGCATGTAATAGTGTGGCAGTTGATTTTTTTCCCCTAAAGATTTAAGTTGTCAGTTGAGAAAGCTGGGTGGGTGCAAAGTCGGGAAAACAAGTTTAAAAAACAGTAAGGGACTATTCCAATATAACGAGATCTGATGCAAGTTTTGCATCCAAAAATCTGCTTTTCACAATATAATAATGACCACTTTGGTATCGTAACAGTGCGTTGGTTATTGTAGTTTGTTGAGCTACGCCGCATCATTCGGCGAGCGTGTAAGATATTTTGGACTAAATCATGTGTAATCTGGATAAGATAACACAAAATTACAGAACGATTACAATAACAAAAATGTTTAATTACGTGTTTTCTATCCCAACAGGCACAAGACATTAAAACAACGTTGAACATGCTTTTTGACAGCGTTTACTCAATGTTCTGACATCGTATTTGCCGTTGAAATTTGGTCAGTTTCGAATCAATATTTTAAAACACAAATATAACCTTGAAACAACATGCTTTTTGACGACGTTTATTCAATGTCAGGTTGTGACGTTGATTTGACCATTGAAATTTGGTCAATTCCCAACAAAAAACAACATGGATCCAACGTTTTACATTAATGTTGTCTCGATTTACAAATACAACTATTTTGCAATGTTTCAAAGTCAGTTTTAAAGGACATGTATAATCAACGTTGTATCAATGTCTTGTGCCAGCTGGGACGGAGCTTGTGTAATGAACCCTGTTTAATGATGCTGCTAATACTGTGACAGTGGATGTTTAAACTGCAGATGTACTCCTACAGAATAGAACACCTGTTGAGACTACAGGAGTTATATAAATACTGTATAGTAACGGACCATTCCAATTCAATGAGAACCAATGTCAGAGTTGTATCCAAAAATCTGCTCTTCCAAAATTAAAAAATAATGAACACTTTTAATTAACAACGGTGTGTTAGTAATTGTTTTTTTTGCAGACCTCCACTGCATTATTTGTTTTTGATTGTATATTTTGACCCCTAAAGTACAATATTTGGATGAGTTACTGTAAAACAACAATATTTAAAATCACAATGACGACGACGATTAAAATTGTGTTTTTCAATGGAAATGTTGTATTGAATCCCATTTAATGGTGCATCTAACACTGACAGTACACTGCAGATGTAATCGGTGAGACAGCTGGATGGGTGCAACGTCCATCCAATCATCCATTTTCTACCTTTTTGGGGTGACGGGGCGGGCTGGAGCCTATCTCAGCTGCATACCTGGTAAACGTTAGGCGGGGTACACCGTGGACAAGTCGCCACCTCATCACAGGGCCAACACAGATAGACAACATTCACACTCACATTCACACCAATTTAGTGTTGCCAATCAACCTATCCCCGAGTGCATGTTTTCAGAGGTGGGAGTAAAGCCGGAGTACCCAGAGGGAGCCCATACAGTCACGGGGAGAACATGCAGACTCCACACGAGGGGCGCTCACACTTTTTCTGCAGGCGAGCTACTTTTCAATTGACCAAGTCGAGGAGATCTACCTCATTCCTATTTATAATTTATATTTATTTATTTATGAAAGAGACATTTTTGTTAACAAGTTAATGGTGTTTAATGATAATACAAGCATGTTTAACACACATAGATTCCTTTCTTTTATGAAGACAAGAATATAAGTTGGTGTATTACCTGATTCTGATGACTTGCATTGATTGGAATTAGACAGTGGTGCTGATAACGTCCGCATTTTCAAATGGAGGGAAAAAAAAGTCCCCCTTTCTGTCCAATACCCCATGAAAGTGGTTGGATTTGGCATCTCCTTTGTCCAACTTGCATACTCGTTTTTAAACACTTTTTTATGAGAGTAGCATATGTGTGTGGCCCTTTAATGTCTGGCAGCAGGTGAGTGACGTCAGTGAGAGTGCGGGTGGGCAAGCAAGTGAGAAAGCGGTCGCTGAGGGCGGGGGAGAAATACATTGGCATCAAACTCCGTAGCTTGCTAGCTTGTGCACGCTAGCTTTCTGAGACTCTTATTTTGTTAGCACAGGCAGGATGAAACAGGTCTTTTATGGTGAAGACAGGAACTGTGCAGTCGGTCTTTAGAGTTTTGACGGTAGGTACGGAGTCTCTAGAAATAAAATGTGTTTCTCTGCGTCCGCCCTGTTAGTGATTTTTTTTCTTAAATATGAGCTCGCAGCAGCCAGCGTCATCTCACAAGATCCTCGGGTGCCGAGAATGTCAAACAACTGACGAAAGTGAAGTCTTGGTATGATTGATGATTGCTCATTTTTATGTCTATTTTTTAATGCCTGGCTTGAGATCGACTGACACACCCTCCGAGATCGACCAGTCGATCGCGATCGAGGTAATGGGCACCCCTGCTCCACACCAAAAGACCACGAGCCCGGGGATTGAACCCGGGGCCTTGAAATTGTGAGGCACATACACTAACCCCTTTTCCACCGTCATTAGAACGAAAATAAGGAACAAATCCAATCAAATGAGAGTCAATGCAAACTTATCCAAAAATCTGATTTTTCAAATATAATAATGACCACTTTTAATTAATAATTATTGTCATTGTAGTTTTTTGAACTACACTGCATCATATAGCGAGTGTTTTAAAAAAATATTTTGACAAAATCATATGTAATATGGATAACCCGAAATGACAGTAAAATTATAATAACAAACACATTTTTAATGATGTGCTTTTCTATGGAGCTTGTGTGTAATGAATCCTGTTTAATGCTGAATTGAATACTGCGACTGTGGATGTTTGAACTGCAGATTTACTCCTACAGATTTGAACGCCTGTTGAGACAGTGGGTGCAAACTATAGGAGTTTAAATTAAAGTATGGGACTAATCCAATTCAATGAGAGCCAAATGCCAGAGTTAAAACATAAAAGCAACATTTCAAAATACAAACCCCGTTTCCATATGAGTTGGGAAAGCAGGTTAGACGTAAATATAAACGGAATACAATGATTTGCGAATCATTTTCAACCCATATTCAGTTGAATATGCTACAAAGACAACATAATTGATGTTCAAACTCCCCAAAAAAATTTATTTTGCAAATAATCATTAACTTTAGAATTTGATGCCAGCAACACGTGACAAAGAAGTTGGGAAAGGTGGCAATAAATACTGATAAAGTTGAGAAATGCTCCTCAAACACTTACTTGGAACATCCCACAGTTTGCAGACTAATTGGGAACAGTTGGGTGCCATGATTGGGTATAAAAGCAGCTTCCATGAAATGCTAAGTACTTCACAAACAAGGATGGGGCGAGGGTCACCAATTTGTAAGCAAATTGTCGAACAGTTTTAGAACATTTCTCAACAAGCCATTGCAAGGAATTTAGGGATTTTACCATCTATGGTCCGCAAAATCATCAAAAAGTTCAGAGAATCTGGAGAAATCACTGCACGTAAGCGATTATATTACGGACTTTTGATCCCTCAGGCGGTACTGCATTAACAACCGAAATCAGTGTGTAAAGGATATCACCACATGGGCTCAGGACCACTTCATAAAACCACTGTCATTAACTACAGTTCGTTTCTACATCTGTAAGTGCAAGTTAAAACTCTACTATGCAAAGCCAAACCCATTGATCAACAACACCAAGGAACGCAGCCGGCTTGCCTGGACCCAAGCTCATCTAAGATGGACTGATGCAAAGTGCAAAAGTGTTTTGTGGTCTGACAAGTCCACATTTCAAATTATATTTGGAAACTGTGGACGTGGTGTCCTCCGGAACAAAGAGGAAAATAACCATCCAGATTGTTATAGGCGCAAAGTTCAAAAGCCAGCATCTGTGATGGTATGGGGGTGTATTAGTGCCCAAGGCATGGGTAACTTACACATCTGTGAAGGCACCATTAATGCTGAAAGGTCCATACAGGTTTTGGAGCAACATATGTTGTCATCCAAGCAACGTTATCATTGACGCCCCTGCTTATTTCAGCAAGACAATGCAAACAGCGTGGTTTCGTAGTAAAAGAGTGCGGGTACTTTCCTGGCCCGCCTGCAGTCCAGACATGTCTCCCATCGAAAATGTGTGGCGCATTATGAAGCGTAAAATACAACAGCGGAGACCCCGGACTGTTGAACGACTAAAGCTCTACATAAAACAAGAATGAGAAATAATTCGACTTTCAAAGCTTCAACAATTAGTTTCCTCCGTTCCCAAACGTTTATTGAGTGTTGTTAAAAGAAAAGGTGATGTAACACAGTGGCGAACATGCCCTTTCCCAACTACTTTGGCACGTGTTGCAGCCATGAAATTCTAAGATGATTATTATTTGCAAAAAAAATAAAGTTTATGAGTTTGAATATAAAATACCTTGTCTTTGTAGTGCATTAATCTGAATATGGGTTGAAAAGGATTTGCAAATCATTGTATTCTGTTTATATTTACATCAAACACAATTTCCCAACTCATATTGAAACGGGGTTTGTATGATAATAATACCTTTCAAAAGACAACAGTGAACTAGTTATTGCTTTTTTGTTGTTGTTTTTACACACATGCACAGCATCATTCGGCTAGCTTTGTTTGATTTGATATTCCCCCCACCCCCTCGTGTACAGTATTTAACTATATTAAGTTAAACGACAGTACAACCAGAAGTTTTAAAACTCTGTGATTTTCAATGGACATCTTGTATTGAATCTGTTCTACAATCGGGCGGAAGGCGGCATACACCCTGGACAAGTCGCCACCTCATCGCAGGGCCAACACAGATAGACCGACAACATTCACACTCACATTCACACACTAGGGCCAATTTAGTGTTGCCAATCAACCTATCCCCAGGTGCATGTCTTTGAAATTGGGAGGAAGCCGGAGTACCCGGAGGGAACCCACGCAGTCACGGGGAGAACATGCAAACTCCACACAGAAAGATCACGAGCCCGGGATTGAACCCAGGACTACTTAGGACCTTCGTATTGTGAGGCAGACGCACTAACCCCTCTGTCACCGTGCTGACCTTGAATCTGGTTTAATGGTGCACTAATACCGTGACAGTGGACGTTCAAACTGCAGATCTATTCAGCGAGGCAGCTGTATGGGTGGGACTTGTGAGAAATTAAAGTAAGGAACAAATCCAATCCAATGAGAGCCAATGCAAGCATTTCCAAAAATCTACGTTTCCAAAAACAATAATGACTACTTTGAACTACAACAATGGGATAATTATTGTTTTTTAGAAACAGACTGCATCATTCGGCCAGCTGCTTTTTATATATTTGACACCCTCATCTACAATATTTGGACAAATTAACCTAAAATGGAGGCAGCACAGTGGAACGGGGGTTACTGCATGTGCCTCACAATATGAAGGTCCCGGGTTCTATCCCCGGGCTCGGGGTCTTTCTGTGTGGAGTTTGCATGTTCTCCCCATGACTGCGTGGGTTCCCTCCAGGTACTCCGGCTTCCCCCCACCTCCAAAGGCATACACCTGGGGATAGGTTGATTGGCAACACTACATTGGGATGAATGTGAGTGTGAATGTTGTCTGTCTGTCCGTGTTGGCCCTGCGATGAAGTGGCGACCTATTTAGGGTGTGCCCCACCTTCTGCCTGAATGCAGCTGAGATAGGCTCCAGCACCCCTCGACATCAAAAGGGACAAGCGGTAGAACATGGATTGTGAAGTCAATTATATTTATATAACACTTTTCTCTAGTTACTCAAACTGCTTTTACATAGTGAAACCCAATATCTAAGTTACATTCTCCCAATCCTCTGCTGTATCAGCTCAGCTCGTCGAGTTTGGAGGAGGAGGAATGCTGAGTTGCATCCCAGGAGCACCGTGCCTGCTGTGGGGCATGGGGGTGGAGGCGTCGTGCTTTGGGGCTGTTTTTCTGCTAGGGGGGACGGGACGATTGATCCGTGTTAAGGAAAGTGGAGCTTTTTGGTATGGGCTCGGCTCGTGGTGTTTGGAGGAGGAGGAGTGCTGAGTTGCATCCCAAGAACACCATAACTACTGTGAAGCATGGGTGTGGAAACATCATGCTTCCTCCTCTCCAAGGTTCTCATAGTCATCATTGTCACCAATGTCCCACTGGGTGTGAGTTTTCCTTGCCCTTATGTGGGCCTACCGAGGATGTCATAGTGGTTTGTGCAGCCCTTTGAGACACTAGTGATTTAGGGCTATATAAGTAAACATTGATTGATTGATTGATTGACATTTAAACCAGTTTGGGTGTCACTGGGAGCAGTTGGGTAAAGTGTCTTGAGGCAGTGACAAGGATGGCAGAAGCGGGGATCGAACCTGGAACCCTCAAGATGCTGGCACGGCCACTCTACCAACCGAGCTATACCGTCCGATTGAATCGTTACCTGAAATGGCAGTACTATTAATAGCAAATAGCTTTATAATACTGTAATTTTCTATGGAGCTTTTGTATTGAAGCCAATTGGATTGTGACAATGGATGTTTAAAGGCCTACTGAAACCCACTACTACCAACCACACAGTCTGATAGTTTATATATCAATGATGAAATATTAACTGCAACACATGCCAATACGGCCTTTTCAGTTTACTAAATTGCAGTTTTAAATTTCCCGCGGAGTTTCTTGTTGAAAACGTCGCGGAATGATGACGCATGTGGGTGACGTCACGGACTGTAAGGAAATATTAGCGCTGCACCACTCGCGGCTAAAAGTCGTCTGCTTTAACCGCATAATTACACAGTATTTTGGACATCTGTGTTGCTGAATCTTTTGCAATTTGTTCAATTAATAATGGCGAAGTAGAAGTAGAAAGATGGAGTTGGGAAGCTTTAGCCTTTAGCCACACAAACACACGGTGATTCCTTGTTTAACATTCCCAGAGGTGAAACTTTACTATGGATCAGAGCGGTCAAGCGAACATGGTTCCCGACCACTTGTCAACCAGCAGTTTTTGGTGAGAAAATTGTTGTAAAAAGTCCCCTCTTACCGGAGATCAGCTGAGCTTGCGCCGCCCGTACAGCTGCCGTCGACTTCCCTCAGACACTGGCCTCAAGACACCCGTGGACACACCCCTCTGACTATCAGGTACTATCAAACTCATTAAAACACTAGCAACACAATAGAAAGATAAGGGATTTCCCAGAATTATCCTAGTAAATGTGTCCAAAAACATCTGAATCCGTCGCAATGCAATCGCCTTTTTTTTTTCTTTCTAGTCCTTCGCTATCAATATCCTCAAACACAAATCTTTCATCCTCGCTCAAATTAATGGGGAAATTGTCGTTTTCTCGGTCCGAATAGCTCTTTTTGTTGGAGGCTCCCATTAAAAACAATGTGAATATGTGAGGAGCTGTCACGCCAAATTTCTTTCCCCATACAAAAACCATTTCTCCCCCCATTTACTTCCGGGGTCATGATTAATACAGACGTTTTGTTAACGCTATTTATAAAAATATAACGCTATATTATAAAAATATAACGCTATATTATAAAAATATAACGCTATATTATAAAAATATAACGCTATATTATAAAAATGCAGACGTTTTGTTAACGCTATATTATAAAAAAAATTCAAAAAACATTTTACAAACACAAGCTATGGATGACGCATTTACTTCCGGGGTCACGTTTCCTCTTATGTCATCCCATAGCTTGTGTTAGTGAATTGTTTTTTAAATTTTTTTATAATATAGCGTTAACAAAACGTCTGTATTTTTATAATATGCAATACAAAAAGCGGCTGCTAGACTTTCGACAAGAACAAGAAAGTTTGATCATATTACACCTGTACTGGCTCACCTGCACTGGCTTCCTGTGCACTTAAGATGTGACTTTAAGGTTTTACTACTTACGTATAAAACACTACACGGTCTAGCTCCAGCCTATCTTGCCGATTGTATTGTACCATATGTCCCGGCAAGAAATCTGCGTTCAAAGGACTCCGGCTTATTAGTGATTCCTAGAGCCCAAAAAAAGTCTGCGGGCTATAGAGCGTTTTCCGTTCGGGCTCCAGTACTCTGGAATGCCCTCCCGGTAACAGTTCGAGATGCTACCTCAGTAGAAGCATTTAAGTCTCACCTTAAAACTCATCTGTATACTCTAGCCTTTAAATAGACCTCCTTTTTAGACCAGTTGATCTGCCACTTCTCTTCTTTCTCCTATGTCCCCCCCTCCCTTGTGGAGGGGGTCCGGTCCGATGACCATGGATGAAGTACTGGCTGTCCAGAGTCGAGACCCAGGATGGACCGCTCGTCGGGACCCAGGATGGACCGCTCGCCTGTATCGGTTGGGGACATCTCTACGCTGCTGATCCGCCTCCGCTTGAGATGGTCTCCTGTGGACGGGACTCTCGCTGCTGTCTTGGATCCGCTTGAACTGAACTCTTGCGGCTGTGTTGGAGCCACTATGGATTGAACTTTCACAGTATCATGTTAGACCCGCTCGACATCCATTGCTTTCGGTCCCCTAGAGGGGGGGGGGTCCTCTCCAAGGTTTCTCATAGTCAGCATTGTCACTGGCGTCCCACTGGATGTGAATTCTCCCTGCCCACTGGGTGTGAGTTTTCCTTGCCCTTTTGTGGGTTCTTTCGAGGATGTTGTAGTCGTAATGATTTGTGCAGTCCTTTGAGACATTTGTGATTTGGGGCTATATAAATAAACATCGATTGATTGATAATATAGCTTCATATTTTTATATTATAGCGTTAACAAAACGTCTGTATTAATCATGATCCCAGAAGTAAATGGGGGAGGGGTTGTAGGGAGAAGAAATTTGGCGTGACAGCGCCCTGCAACTCGTGACGTCACACGCACATACTTCCGGTAACGGCAGGGCTTTTCTATTAGCGACCAAAAGTTGCAAACTTTATCGTCAATGTTCTCTACTAAATCCTTTCAGCAAAAATATGGCAATATCGCGAAATGATCAAGTATGACACAGAGAATGGACCTGCTATCCCCGTTTAAATAAGAACATCTCATTTCAGTAGGCCTTTAAACTGCAGATTTATTCCCACAGATTTGAACGCCCCTCAACTAAAGAGAGAGAGGTGCGCGCACACGCTCTCCAAAGTTCGTGGGAGCCCTCACGACCACGCAAGTGTCTCCTCATGTGGACTTCGTGTCGCCTTTCAAATGCGCACGGCGGAAGAGGGGCTCGAACCTGCAACCTCCCACCTGCATTGCACATTAAACTTTTTTGACGGCGCGCATTTTCCGCGGGTGTGTCCAATCGAATGAAGCCGTGAGCGGCTCACAAATCCCGCACAGTTGCACTGAGTTGGTGCGGAAATCTCGCCGCCTCTCATGGGACTCGCTCATTCGTCACGGTGTTTGCTGCTCCGGCGGAAGATGGCGGAGGCGGACGGTTCCGAGGTAGGACCTTGAAAGGGGTGTCTTGTCATTAACGTCTGTTGTTTTGCAGCATTAATTCCACGCAGCAAAAACTGCTGCATTAACAACAAAAGAAGCGCACGATTTGTGGCTCCATTTGATGTAAATGTCGCGTCTTGTTCTCCTGCCAAAGGACACTTCCGCTGTCCTTGGTGCTGAAACCCAACCGAGCGCCTTTTTTTGTTAAACACGCTTACTTTCACCTATTTTTAGCCAGACGCAAACTATTAATTATAGCGGGGGGGTTGACTAGTAGTCACGTGACCAGGCTTCCATTCATTTGGAATGAGCAGTGACTGAAAATGAGAAAGTTGAAGAGAACGTCTAAAACCGCCTCCAAAACAATGCCAGCACCTGTTTGACTATAGCATTGGTTCTTAACCTTTTTTTTTTTAGTTATGTACCCCCTGTGAACATTTTTTTTAATTCAAGTACCCCCTAATCCATGGGTTTCAAACTCTGGCCCGCGGGCCAAATTTGACCCGCCGTGTAATTTCATTTGGCCCTTGAGGCAATATCAAATTAAACATTAGAGCTGGCCTGCCGGTATTATACAGCGGCGATGCCGATCTAACACCGCTAATCCTCATACTTGCTAACCCTACCGAGACTCCAGAAGTTCAGAGCCCCTCCCGAAAATCTCCTGGGGGAACCATTCTCCCAAATTTCTACCGATTTCCACTTGAACAACAATATTGTTTTAATGGTACTTCCTTTAGCCTTCTCTACAACCTTGCATCACGTCCGCTTTCCCTAAATACAAACATTGTGCCGTCCTTGTGAATTAGTGAATTATATTTATATAGCGCTTTTCTCTAGTGACTCAAAGCGCTTTACATAGTGACACCCAATATTTAAGTTACATTTAAACCAGTGTGGGTGGCACTGGGAGCAGGTGGGTAAAGTGTCTTGCCCAAGGACACAACGGCATTGACTAGGATGGCGGAAGCGGGAATCGAACCTGCAACCCTCAAGTTGCTGGCACGGCCGCTCTACCAACCGAGCTAAACCGCCGTCACACAATATAAGCAGATTTTACACATACAAGTTAATGAAAGGCATGCTTGATCAGGTCACACTCAGGGTGGCTGAATAAACAACTTTAACGCTTTTACAAATATGCGCCACACCGTGAACCCACACCAAACAAGCATGACAAACACATTTCGGGAGAACATCCGCACCGTAACACAACATAAACACAACAGAAGAAATACTCAGAACCCCTTGCAGCGCTAACACCTCTGGGACGCTACAATATATAATTTGATATGCCATTGATATTTTTTATTATTATTATTGTTTATTTGAAACTGCCAATTAACAACAAATCCACTAGTGAAACTAGTGGATGGAGAGATCGACAGGCGGATCGGTGCGGCGTCTTCAGTAACGCGGACGTTGTACCGATCAGTTGTGGTGAAGAAGGAGCTGAGCTGGAAGGCAAAGCTCTCAATTTACCGGTCGATCTACGTTCCCATCCTCACCTATGGTCATGAGCTTAGGGTCATGACCGAAAGGATAAGATCACGGGTACAAGCGGCCGAAATGAGTTTCCTCCGCCGTGTGGCGGGGCTCTCCCTTAGAGATAGGGTGAGAAGCTCTGTCATCCGGGAGGAACTCAAAGTAAAGCCGCTGCTCCTTCAAATCGAGAGGAGCCAGATGAGGTGGTTCGGGCATCTGGTCAGGATGCCACCCGAACGCCTCCCTAGGGAGGTGTTTAGGGCACGTCCAACCGGTAGGAGGCCACGGGGAAGACCCAGGACACGTTGGGAAGACTATGTCTCCCGGCTGGCCTGGGAACGCCTCGGGATCCCCCGGGAAGAGCTAGACGAAGTGGCTGGGGAGAGGGAAGTCTGGGTTTCCCTGCTTAGGCTGTTGCCCCCGCGACCCGACCTCGGATAAGCGGAAGATGATGGATGGATGGATGGATTTATTTGAAACTCTATTTTGCATGTCATTATAAAATTATATAAGCCTTGCTTGTTCAATATTCAATGCAAAACTTGTTTGGGTCCCTATTAAAAGGCTAATTTGTTCAACCTTGGCCCGCGGCTTTGTTCAGTTTAAAATGTTGGCCCACTCTGTATTTGAGTTTGACACCCCTGCCCTAATCAGAGCAAAGCATTTTTGGTTGAAAAATAAGAGATAAAGGAGTAAAATACAGCACTATGTCATCAGTTTCTGATTTATCAAATTGTATAACAGTGCAAAATATTGCTCATTTGTAGTGGTCTTTCTTGAACTATTTGGAAAAAAAGACATAAAAATAACTAAAAACTTGTTGAAAAATAAAGAAGTGATTCAATTATAAATAAAGATTTCTACACATAGAAGTAATCATCAACTTAAAGTGCCCTCTTTGGAGATTGTAAAACAGATCCATCTGGATTCATGAACTTAACTATAAACATTTCTTCACAAAAAAGAAATCTTTAACATCAATATTTACGGAATATGTCCACAAAAAATCTAGCTGTCAACACTGAATATTGCATCGTTGCATTTCTTTTCACAGTTTATGAACTTACATTCATATTTTGTTGAAGTATTATTCAATGAATATATTTATAAAGGATTTTTGAATTGTTGCTATTTTTTAAATATTTTTAAAAAAATCTCACATACCCCTTGGCATACCTTCAAATACGCCCAGGGGTACGCGTACCCCCATTTGAGAACCACTGGACTATAGTGTGAAAGTACACCGGTTAGGTACACCTGCGGGGATTGTTATCCAATCATCCATAACAAGAAGAGGTTGAAAGCTGTTTCTAATATTTTGACCCTTGTGCTGCAAAAGAGTGGAGCCGAAAAGCACAATTTTTCTTCACCCGTTTCTTGTTTTGGAAGACAATATAGCGCAGGCGTGGCCATGCTTGGCCCTTGCTAAATTGGGGACCAATTCCCCCATTACATTTGTTTACACTTTTTTTTTTTTTTTTTTTAAATATGTGTGAACTTTAAACGTGGATGTAATTTGATGATTGTTTTGGACTAAAATGTTACATTGTTCAATAATTACATAGTTTTGTGTGCAAAATAACACATTTGACGTCATTTAACTTAGGGGTGTCAAGATGTGGCAGCACGGTGGAGGAGGGGTTAGAGCGTCTGCCTCACAGTACGAAGGTCCTGAGTAGTCCTGGGTTCAATCCCGGGCTCGTGATCTTTCTGTGTGGAGTTTGCATGTTCTCCCCGTGACTCCGTGGGTTCCCTTTCGGGTACTCCGGCTTCCTCCCACCTCCAAAGACATGCACCTGGGGATAGGTTGATTGGCAACACTAAATTGGCCCTAGTGTGTGAATGTGAGTGTGAATGTTGTCTGTCTATCTGTGTTGGCCCTGCCATGAGGTGGGGACATGTCCACGGTGTACCTCGCCTTCCGTCTAATTGTAGCTGAGATAGGCACCAGCGCCCCCAAAGGGAATAACCGGTAGAAAATGGATGGATGGATGGACATTTGGGGCGGTATAGCTCGGTTGGTAGAGCGGCCGTGCCAGCAACTTGAGGGTTCCAGGTTCGATCCATCCTAGTCACTGCCGTTGAGTCCGTGGGCAAAACACTTTACCCACCTGCTCCCAGTGCCACCCACACTGGTGTAAATGTAACTTAGATATTGGGTTTCACTATGTAAAAGTGCTTTGAGTCACTAGAGAAAAGCGCTATATAAATATAATTCACTTCACTTCACATTGTTCAAGAATTACATTGTTTTGCGTGCAAAATTAACACATTTTACATCATTAAACTTAGGGGTGTCATGATGTATCAATTCACTTTTGATACGATACCGATATTGGAGCCTCGAGTATTAGCGGATACCGATATAAAGTCGATAGGATATCATCAGAAATCATACTTGTATTATTTTGCAGTGTGGAATGTTAGAAAAGGTTTGAGCAAGTGAAATTAGTCAAGCCGAACAATGGTAGACATGAAGAACACCTCTTTATTATCAACTATTTGGAATGGACCTACGTTGTCTTTAAGTTGAAGTGGAGTGGTAATTGTTTTTTGGGCACAATAATTCATGTAATCACGCTAATGACGCAGTAAGTTGAATGATGCGGACAAGTTTGGTAATGGATACGTTCTGATACAGTTCTGCCATGGAGACTTTGTATGTGTAGAAAATAGGCAACTATAATTTGTTTATATTGACTAATGTGCTGTTTTAGACGGCAATATTGTTCAATGAAAGACACTTATTACGTACAGTACAGTGCAGCTTGTGTGCTTAGCTGTTGTGTAGCTGCTCGCTCTTAGTAGCCTATAGCCTACCATGTTTACCTTTTGTAAATGAATTGACTAAAATAGAAGAAAAGACCAACCAAGTGTGTTTATTGGAGGACATTTAGGTGTTAACTGGCTGTCCAGCTTTTCACAAGTAAACACGCTGCAGGACTGCTTGTATCGCACTTTATATCTCACATTTTACATGCAAGCACATATAAGCCATACTTGTCTTTTTGATGAAGTCAGGCTATATTCGATAATATTATATCAGATTGGGACACTTCTAATTAAAACAAAAAAAAGCAATTCTTCTTGACACCGTTAATGCCGGGGATTGAGTCCCACGTCTGCCTTTCAAACCCAGACCATATTGCCGCACGGCACGAAAAAGGGTGACAATTACAAGAGCAATTTGCCATGTAATACTCATCAGGGACTGAGGAGGAAAGGGCTAGGAACAATATTGCGGAACAATTTCAAGTGAAGCGCCCTGTTATGTTCATTAATTAGTTTTTTTACATGCATTTATTTGAGGGGCTCCCCTATTACTAATGAATACATACAGCAGTCCATCATCTTCCGCTTATCCGAGGTCGGGTCGCGGGGGCAACAGCCTAAGCAGGGAAACCCAGACTTCCCTCTCCCCAGCCACTTCGTCTAGCTCTTCCCGGGGGATCCCGAGGCGTTCCCAGGCCAGCCAGGAGACATAGTCTTCCCAACGTGTCCTGGGTCTTCCCCGTGGCCTCCTACCGGTTGGACGTGCCCTAAACACCTCCCTCGGGAGGCGTTCGGGTGGCATCCTGACCAGATGCCCGAACCACCTCATCTGGCTCCTCTCGATGTGAAGGAGCAGCGGCTTTACTTTGAGTTCCTCCCGGATGGCAGAGCTTCTCACCCTATCTCTAAGGGAGAGACCCGCCACCCGGCGGAGGAAACTCATTTCGGCCGCTTGTACCCGTGATCTTATCCTTTCGGTCATGACCATAGGTGAGGATGGGAACGTAGATCGACCGGTAAATTGAGAGCTTTGCCTTCCGGCTCAGCTCCTTCTTCACCACAACGGATCGATACAACGTCTGCATTACTGAAGACGCCGCACCGATCCGCCTGTCGATCTCACGATCCACTGTTCCCTCACTCGTGAACAAGACTCCTAGGTACTTGAACTCCTCCACTTGGGGCAGGGTCTCCTCCCCAACCTGGAGATGGCACTCCACCCTTTTCCGGGCGAGAACCATGGACTCGGACTTGGAGGTGCTGATTCTCATTCCGGCCGCTTCACACTCGGCTGCAAACCGATCCAGCGAGAGCTGAAGATCCCGGTCAGATGAAGCCATCAGGACCACATCATCTGCAAAAAGCAGAGACCTAATCCTGCGGTTACCAAACCGGAACCCCTCAACGCCTTGACTGCGCCTAGAAATTCTGTCCATAAAAGTTATGAACAGAATCGGTGACGAGATCCGCCCGGAGTTCCTTAAGGCCCTGGATGCTGTGGGGCTGTCTTGGTTGACAAGACTTTGCAGCATCGCGTGGACATCGGGGGCGGTACCTCTGGATTGACAGACCGGGGTGGTGGTCCCTCTCTTTAAGAAGGGGGACCGGAGGGTGTGTTCCAACTATCGTGGGATCACACTCCTCAGCCTTCCCGGTAAGGTTTATTCAGGTGTACTGGAGAGGAGGCTTCGCCGGATAGTCGAACCTCGGATTCAGGAGGAACAGTGTGGTTTTCGTCCTGGTCGTGGAACTGTGGACCAGCTCTATACTCTCGGCAGGGTTCTTGAGGGTGCATGGGAGTTTGCCCAACCAGTCTACATGTGCTTTGTGGACTTGGAGAAGGCATTCGACCGTGTCCCTCGGGAAGACCTGTGGGGAGTGCTCAGAGAGTATGGGGTATCGGACTGTCTTATTGTGGCGGTCCGTTCCCTGTACGATCAGTGCCAGAGCTTGGTCCGCATTGCCGGCAGTAAGTCGAACACATTTCCAGTGAGGGTTGGACTCCGCCAAGGCTGTCCTTTGTCACATACAGCAGTGGTTTTTAAAAAGTAGCACCTTAGAAAACACATGTCTCTCCAAGTACCACCATAATGACCAACGGTAAAACACCGCAATGTAGTAGGCCTAAGTATTCATTACAGCAAGGCAGAGGGTTTTAGTTAACAAGTATATAGTATATCATATTTTTGGCCATTGTAACATTACTCACAGTTTGAACAGTAACACTGTGTTTGAGTATAGACAAAACAAAAACAAAACTGTACTTTAATCAAGTGATTCTTTGGCTAGTCGTAGCTTGAACCCGCATACACCACAGTTGTAGAATCCCCAGTCAGAATTGTGTCAAGAAGGTTCGCAAATGTTTATGTTTTTAGTGATTTTGCTCTAGAATAATTAGTTATTAAACAATTTATTTTTCCACAAAACATCCATCAAAATCAAATAAAGTTAGATTTTTTTAAGAAGTAGTTCAATCATTTCACATTAGTAAAAAAAAGTGTTACGTTTGGAACGCATATTGAATGCGCGAGTTACCATCCCAAGATGCTGCAGGACTCGGACAAGGCAGGATTGCAGGTAGGAGCTTGTTTTAATATAAAAATGACAAAAGAACACCGACAAAAGGCAAAGAAACGGCGTGCTTACGCATGGGAAGCTAAATGCTAATGGTTAGCAAGCATCGAGTTCAAAGTCCAAGAGTGTCGACCTGCAGAGCGCACGCCAAGCGAAGACATGATTTAGCAAGGTAAATACAGTGGGGCAAAAAATTATTTAGTCAGCCACCGATTGTGCAAGTTCTCCCACTTAAAATGATGACAGAGGTCTGTAATTTTCATCTTAGGTACACTTCAACTGTGAGAGACAGAATGTGGGGAAAAAATCCAGGAATTCACATTGTAGGAATTTTAAAGAATTTATTTGTAAATTATTGTGGAAAATAAGTATTTGGTCAACCATTCAAAGCTGATGGAAGGAGGTTTTGGCTCAAAATCTCACGATACATGGCCCTATTCATTTTTTCCTTAACACGGATCAATCGTCCTGTCTCCTTAGCAGAAAAACAGCCACAAAGCATGATGTTTCCACCCCCATGCTTCACAGTAGGTGTGGTGTTCTTGGGATGCAACTCAGTATTCTTCTTCCTCCAAACACGACGAGTTGAGTTTATACCAAAATGGATACACTGATGATACAGCAGAGGATTGGGAGAATGTCATGTGGTCAGATGAAACCAAAATAGAACTTTTTGGAATAAACTCAACTCGTTGTGTTTGGCGGAAGAAGAATAGTGAGTTGCATCCCAAGAACACCATACCTACTGTGAAGCATGGGGGTGGAAACATCATGCTTTTGGGCTGTTTTTTCTGCTAAGGGGACAGGATGATTGATCCTTGTTAAGGAAAGAATGAATGGGGCCATGTATCGTGAGATTTTGAACCAAAACCTCCTTCAATCAGTGAGAGCTTTGAATGGTTGACCAAATACTTATTTTCCACCATAATTTCCAAATAAATTCTTTAAAATTCCTACAATGTGAACTCCTGGATTTTTGTTCACATTCTGCCTCTCACAGTTGAAGTGTACCTATGATGAACATTACAGACCTCTGTCATCATTTTAAGTGGGAGAACTTGCACAATCGGTGGCTGACTAAATAATTTTTTGCCCCACTGTACAAAGGCAGAATAACAAACGTGACCGTTGCATAGAGCAAACAAAACATCCAGGACGAACACAGGTAGCAGGCAGGCTTAAATACTCAAACAATAATCAAAAACAGGTGTGCGTCAGAAAGTCAGTGCAGGTGGAGCAAATGAAGTCGCCATGGTGACAAATACAAACAAGGAAGTGCACACACAACTCAGGGAACGGAAGAGTCCAAAAAATGATTAGAAAACACACAAAAGGACTCAAGAACAAAACTATGTCCGATCCGGGGGGCGGATCGTGACAAAAAGTTTAAAAAAAAAATCTTGTAAATGAAGGGTGTCAAATAAAATTCTGCCAGAGGGTTATTTTTCAAACACATCACTTGACTGTAACAAAGATGGCAGCATGATGCAGGTGATCACTAACAAAATGATTTCCTTTGACGTCTCCTCCCCCCGCTAGCGGCACCAGGCCGTCACTTCCCATTTCTCCCAGTCTCCCCAGCCGCCCCCTCTGTCCAAACCAGTGCCTAGCAACAACGCCCACCACGCGCACCGCGTCAGTGCCCTGTCCGCCTCGTCCACTCGCAGCAAAGGCGCCAAGCTGATGAGTCCCGAGGAGATGACATCACGGGATTACTACTTTGACTCCTACGCCCACTTTGGCATCCATGAGGTAAACTCAAATCCATGCAGTATCAAGTCCACAGCATACTTGCCAACCTTGAGATTTTGGGAGATGGGGGGTGGGGCGCAGGTGTTGTTTGGGGGCGTGGTTGGGGCGGGGGGCGTGGTTAAGAGTGGAGGGGTGTATATTTACAGCCAATTCATCAACTCGAGTATTTCATACATATATATATATATACACAGTTATATATGTATGAAATACTTAACTTTCAGTGATTTCTAGCTATATATATTTATTTTATTATATATATATATATATATATATATATATATATATATATATATATATATATATATATATATATATATATATATATATATAATTAAATAAATAGTTGAATTTCAGACGGCACCTATCAAATACACGGTGATAAAAACACAGTTGTTCCACTAACTGTACTGTGCTTGCTGGTTACTAAAAAAAACAAAAAAAACAACACTTACCTTTCACTATTTGAGTAACGTCACTTCTCAGTTTCCAGAAGATGGCGCTAGTATGTGCTTTGCCCTGCCGTCTCTCGCTGTCAGCTCAGTTCGTTTTTGTGTTGTTTGCGTCTATTTTCGTCTCTGTCAGCTCACTGCTTGTGTATGACCGCCAAACACTGTTGGATCTTTGCCCCTCACCCACTGATATGATTAAGTTCGACGTTGGTTTTTCGACGTCCCAGTCAGCTTTTTCCCCTGGCCGGATTCCTACCTTCCTTTCCCGCCTCATGGCTCCTCTCCCCCGCCACCTGCGGGGTGTGTGTCGGGCCCCACCTGGATTAGCTGCGCCCTTGGACGTGCTGGCCCCCGCCAGGTTCGGTCTTGTGAAAGCAAGATCTTTGACAAACAAAACATTTATCCTGAAGGATTTCTTTACTTCCCGCGGACTTGATTTCCTCTGCGTGACGGAAACATGGCTGAGAGCCGGGGAGTCCGCCCTTCTTAATGAACTTCTGCCTCTGGAGTGTTCCTACTTTAATTCTCCGCGGTCGTCCGGCCGAAAATGAAGAGGATTAGAAGTCGTTTTTAAAAATGTCTTTAAATGTAGTTATATCCGCCTGCAATCATCCTTTTCAAGCTTCGAACTGTGCATGTTTGAGCTGGGGGGGGGGGGGGGAGATTTTCGGGAGAAAATTTCTTCCGGGAGGTTTTCGGGAGAGGCGCTGAATTCCGGGAGTCTCCCGGAAAATCCGGGAGGGTTGGCAAGTATGCTCCACAGGTCAATTTCCACACACAACTAGTTAGCTAATGACGTTGGATGGAAACAAGGTGCATGTTAAAAGATAAATGAGGGCGTCTTTCGTTCTCCCAGCGGCGTCCAAATTTAGCAGTTAGATAAAGAAGGCCTTTTGCACAAAGAGAGCGCCCCCGATTAGAGCTGAGGGGGAAGTAGCGAGGAAGATATCAGGTTTCTCTCGGGGGATTTGCGATATACGCTCCCGTCTATTTCAAGACGCCGACGAAGGCTTTTGACCCACATTAAAAAACATGTCAACTTCCTGTCTGACTCATCCAGGAGATGCTGAAGGACGAGGTGCGCACGCTCACCTACCGCAACGCCATGTACCACAACAAGCACGTGTTCAAGGACAAGATCGTGTTGGACGTCGGCAGCGGGACGGGGATTTTGTCCATGTTTGCCGCCAACGCCGGCGCCAAACACGTCTACGGGGTGAGCCAAGGCCAGCGATGGGTACTGAAACCCGGTTCATAAAGGCCACGGTGTAAACGGGTAGTAACCAAAAACCAAAAATAACTTTTCAGTGCGTAAGTTGGTGCTAAATAAATGCTGACTCAGCAACCTCCAACAAGTGCTTTTTTAAGTCAATCAATCAATCAATCAATGTTTACTTATATAGCCCTAAATCACTAGTGTCTCAAAGGGCTGCACAAACCACTACGACATCCTCGGTAGGCCCATGGGACGTCGGTGACAATGATGACTATGAGAACATGATACTGTGATACTGATGATACTGATGACTATGAGAACATATGAGAACATGATACTGTGAAAGATCAATCCATAATGGATCCAACACAGTCGCGAGAGTCCAGTCCAAAGCGGATCCAACACAGCAGCGAGAGTCCCGTTCACAGCGGAGCCAGCAGGAAACCATCCCAAGCGGAGGCTGATCAGCACCGCAGAGATGTCCCCAGCCGATACACAGGCGAGCAGTACATGGCCACCGGATCGGACCGGACTCCCTCCACAAAGGAGAGTGGGACATAGAAGAAAAAGAAAAGAAACGGCAGATCAACTGGTCTAAAAAGGGAGTCTATTTAAAGGCTAGAGTATACAAATGAGTTTTAAGGTGAGACTTAAATGATTCTACTGAGGGGGCATCTCGAACTATTACCGGGAGGGCATTCCAGAGTACTGGAGCCCGAAATGAAAAAGCTCTACAGCCCGCAGACTTTTTTTGGGCTTTGGGGATCACTAATAAGCCGGAGTCCTTTGAACGCAGATTTCTTGCCGGGACATATGGTACAATACAATCGGCAAGATAGGATGGAGCTAGACCGTGTAGTATTTTATACGTAAGTAGTAAAACCTTAAAGTCACATCTTAAGTCACAAATTGTAAGTAATGTGCTATGAAAAAAAAAGGTTAGTCGATTTTACGTTAAAATACAAAACAAACTGGCAGCTCAGTTGCCAGAATTAATGCCAAAATAACAGTGGAACCAATGCTCTGTAAAATCCATGACTGTAGATCAAATCAGTCACCAGAATTTAAAAAAACAAACAAAAAAACACTTCTACTTAAAGGCCTTCTAAAACCCACTACTACCGACCACGCAGTCTGATAGTTTATACATCAAGGATGAAATATTAACATTGCAACACATGCCAATACAGCCTTTTTAGTTTACTAAATTACAATTTTAAATTTCCCGTGGAGTTTCTTGTTGAAAACGTCGCGGAATGATGACGTGTGTTTGTGACGTCTCGGGTTGTAGCGGACATATTAGCCCAGCACCAATTACGGCTAAAAGTCGTCGCTTTTTATCGCATAATTACACAGTAATTTGGACATCTGTGTTGCTGAATCTTTTGCAATTTGTTCAATTAATAATGGAGACTATAAAGAATAATGCTGTTGGTGGAAAGCGGTGGATTGCAGCTGCCTTTAGCACCGAAACACAGCCGGTGTTTGTTTGTTGTGAGGCTTTAACACAGAGCGATCAAGCATACATGTTTCTCTACGTCAACCAGCAAGTTTTTGGATGCGAAAATTGTGATATCAAGTCGGCTCTTACCGGAGACTTCAGTGGATTATGTGACCTCATCCTGCAGCTCAAAAAGGCAGCTGTGATCTTGGCTCCTCAGCTTCTCTCAGAGACACTGCTGTTCACCGCAGTCATCCGACTTTCATGTATGACTTTACAATCTCAATAAAACACTATTAAAACAATAAGCAGATAAGGGATCTTCCAAAATTGTCCTAGTAAATGTGTCTAATTACATCTGAAACGCTCACACTGCTGCCGCCTGGAGCCGTCGCCTTTTCTTTTTTTTAAATTGTATTTCTTTTTTTTTTTTTTAGTGCCTTACTCTAACTTTCCTCATCCACAAATCTTTCATCCTCGCTCAAATTAATGGGAAAATCGTCGCTTTCTCGGTCCGAATAGCTCTTGCTGCTGGAGGCTATGATTATAAACAATGTGAGGATGTGGGGAGCCCTACAACCCGTGACGTCACGCGCACATCGTCTGCTACTTCCGGTAAAGGCAAGGCTTTTTAATTAGTGACCAAAAGTTGCGAACTTTAACGTCGATGTTCTCTACTAAATCCTTTCAGCAAAAATATGGCAATATCGCGAAATGATCAAGTATGACACATAGAATGGACCTGCTATCCCCGTTTGAATAAGAAAATCTCATTTCAGTAGGCCTTTAAAACATCCTTTAGTTTATATACTTTCCAAAAGGGACAAGCGGTAGAAAATGGATGTATGGATGGGTATTTCAATTTCTAGCTTATTCAACTTGAATGTCACAGAATTCTCTGAAAATAAAAAGGTTCAGGGTTTTTTGGGTTGGTTTTATAAAAATGTTCACGTTTTCTGTTTTTCTAAGCACCGATTTGGGCAGCACTTAAGCACCGCCATCCATTTAGAACACAGGCGTCCCAACTTCATTCATCAACTGCCGCAGACTAAAAAGCTAAAACATGTGTGGGCCATTTAGATATTTCTTTATATATATATATATAAAATTATTTTTAAAGAAAACATGTTGTGTTATCGGTGACACAGCGTATTATTATTATTGGTTATAAATATCAACATTTCTGCTTTTTCTCATTAAATTGTGTCTTTTTGCTTTTTTTTCTGACATTTTTTTTTCTTTAATTTTATTTGGACAACATGCTGAGCGCTAACAAAACTCGAGCTGCAGGTCACAACTTTGGACATTCCTGGTTTTAAAAGTAGCTGTTTTAAATTTCTGTTTTAAAAAATGATGATAAAATGTATTAAAAACAGTAGATTCCTGCTGTAAAATGGTGCAATAAAATGACCAATAACGTTATACTGTTTATGTACGGAGGGTCAATTAAATAAATGTTTAAGTAATTGCTTAAATGTGTAATTATTTAATTATAATTTGAATTTAATACATAAATGTGTGATGAAACGTGCCATCCATTAATTGTATTGTAAATGTACGTATAATTATTTATTCATTTCAATATTTAATTAATCATTCATAACATAAGTGCTTTTCTTCCCTGTACCCTCAGATCGAATGTTCCAGCATATCGGAATATTCCGAGAAGATCATCAAGTCCAACCACCTTCACAATGGTAAGCAATGTGCTAATAAACATTTGCATATTCCCAACATTACTGTCAACATTATGAGTCACGGCTCTGAGGGGGAATTCATCCTACTATGTCAAAAAGACATCAACTCCCTCGCCATCGGTTGTGATGCTGACACCTGCTGTCTTTACAGATGGAAGATGAGTATTTTACAAATCAAGTTTTGACCCTCGGGAGCAATTATTGTTTGATTTGGCATAAGCTGCACAAATGGTAGAGAACGCAAATTGCCCCAGGAATGTGATGAATGAAGACTTGAATGTATAAGATATCATAGTAATACACTGTTACTGTGCAAACAGTGCCCCTGGTGGCTGTAAGTGGTATAAAAAAATGATATCGCACTTCAATGTTAGCGGCCTCACTCTTTTGCGGAATTTTTTCCTTTTTTTTTTAAAGCTATTTATAAAAAAAATTCCTTAAATAAAGCCATTTCGAACATTAAAATGTCTAAAAGAAGTACAAATATCAATACTACACAAGTATGGGCCACGAGATGAGACCAAAACAATCACAGCGTACTGCTCAGTATCGTGGCCACTGATTGGCTGAGCCTTAGGCTGCATTACTATATTGAATTACAGGAGTGTAAATGTGAATACATGGGTGTTAATTCATGTGTTCATGCTCTAGCTATTAAAAATTTCAATTTAAATTAATTCCTACTTTGCGGATATTCATTTACCACGGTTAGGCCCGGAACCAATTAACAGCGATAAATGAGGGTTTACTCTACAAGTCGAAAAAATATTAAATATTGGTCAATAACTGTGAATGTTGTCTGTTTATCTGTGTTGGCCCAGCGATGAGGTGGTGACTTGTCCAGGGTGTACCGAACCTTCCGCCTATATGCAGCTGAGATAGGCTCAAGCAACCCCCATTACACCCAAAAGGGAGAAGCGGTAGAAAATGAATGGATGGATGGAAAAAATATATATATTTATGTATGAATTTTCTTGCTTTAAACTTGAATTTTGTTCAAGTAAAAAAACAAACATTTTTCAATTTAATAATGAATAAGTTACAGAAAAGCAAATTAATTTGCCAGAATCAGGCCTATTTCAGTAACAGCGATAAATAAGGGTTTACTATACAGGTATAAAATATTAGAAATGACCCGAATTTGGTTGATAAATTCAATTAATTAAATCAAACTTAATGAAAAATAACATGAAAGAATAAAACCAAATATTTGTATTACCGTATTTCCTTGAATTGCCGCCGGGGCGCTAATTAATTTAAAACCTCTTCTCACTCCTGCGCTTACCAAAGGCATGCGGTAAAAGTAAGCATGCGCTAATTACATTAAAACTTCTTCTCCCTCTGGCACTGACCAAAGGTATGCAGTAAAAATTTGAGTGTGATGTAAGCTTGGACCTTAAATCCTACTGAATAGCTCTTAATCTTCTTCCCTTTATGCGATTTCAAATTACCGGTATTCAAATCAGCCTCATCCATTTTGAAAATGATGACAGGGGAAGTGTCACTCGTGACGTTACGAGTTTGACCAGGCGGTAATACTATTATTTATTCATTATTTTGCGAAGCGAGTTTGACCCGGCAGTAATTCAAGGCAGGCGCATATTAAATAACCTCCGGCAATTCAAGGAAACACGGTATCTTAACTTCAACATTGTTCAAGGAACAACAGTTCAATGATGAGTAGAGGATGAATACAAAATATTGAAAGTTGTTGGAATATCAAGCACTACAACGAGCTAATGCAACAAAATTTAGTTTTTATCTTGACAGTAAAAGCAAGACTAAGTCCAGTCTAATATTGTGGAAGAGCCAGACAAAGTTACTCATCAATAATTAGTGAAGTGAAGTATATTTATATAGCGCTTTTTCTCTAGTGAAACCCAATATCTAAGTTACATTCAAACCAGTGTGGGTGGCACTGGGAGCAGGTGGGTAAAGCGTCCCGCCCAAGGACACAACGGCAGTGACTAGGATGGCGGGAGCGGGAATCGAACCTGCAACCCTCAAGTTGCTGGCACGGCCACTCTACCAACCGAGCTAAACCGCCCCGTCCATCCATCCATTTTCTACCGCTTATTCCCTTTCGGGGTCGCGGGGGGCGATGGCGCCTATCTCAGCTACAATCGGGCGGAAGGCGGTGTACACCCTGGACAAGTCGCCACCTCATCGCAGGGCCAACACAGATAGACAGACAACATTCACACCCACATTCACACACTAGGGCCAATTTTAGTGTTGCCAATCAACCTATCCCCAGGTGCATGTCTTTGGAAGTGGGAGGAAGCCGGAGTACCCGGAGGGAACCCACGCATTCACGGGGAGAACATGCAAACTCCACACAGAAAGATCCCGAGCCTGGATTTGAACCCAGGACTGCAGGAACTTCGTATTGTGAGGCAGACGCACTAACCCCTCTGCCACCGTGAAGCCCCTAAACCGCCCCGTAATAGTAAATATTACAAATACATGGTGTAAAATACTTACCAGCAAAATACGCCCACAGATGTCCAAAGATGGTCCAAAAGAAGCTGGAATTGTCCTGTAACACGAGACAAATGTCAACCAACAACGCATTTGTGGGATGATTTTTGGATTCCCAGCGGAATGTCACCTGCAGCTTAGTTTCTTTTCCCCGCATGCAGTCATCACCATCTTCAAAGGCAAGGTGGAGGAGGTGGAGCTCCCTGTGGAGAAGGTGGACATCATCATCTCCGAGTGGATGGGCTACTGCCTCTTCTACGAGTCCATGCTCAACACCGTCATCTTCGCCAGGGACAAGTGGCTGGTACGGTACGCCAAAGGGGGGGGGGTGCTGGCGACCTTTGACCTCTAGAGTGCTAACGCTCTGGTTGTTCTCAGAAACCCGGAGGTCTGATGTTTCCTGACCGTGCTGCTCTTTATGTGGTGGCCATCGAGGACAGGCAGTACAAAGACTTCAAGATCCACTGTGAGTTATTCTGCTTGAAGCACTTTCAAAAATGCAAACAGTACTTTAGGTGGTTGTGTGTACAGGGTGGGAGAACGTGTACGGCTTTGATATGAGCTGCATCCGCAATGTGGCCATCAAGGAGCCTTTGGTGGACGTGGTGGACCCCAAGCAGGTGCTCACCAACACCTGTCTGCTTAAGGTACGCACACATACTGTACTCTAATACTGCACTCTCACACTGTACTCTAATGCTGTACTCTGATACTGCACTCTAATACTGTACTCTAACACAGTACTCTGATACTGCACTCTAATACTGTCCTCTAACACAGTACTCTGATACTGTACTCTAATACTGTCCTCTAACACAGTACTCTGATACTGTACTCTAATACTGTCCTCTAACACAGTACTCTGATACTGTACTAATACTGTCCTCTAACACAGTACTCTGATACTGTACTCTAATACTGTCCTCTAACACAGTACTCTGATACTGTACTCTAATACTGTCCTCTAACACAGTACTCTGATACTGTACTCTAATACTGTCCTCTAACACAGTACTCTGATACTGTACTCTAATACTGTCCTCTAACACAGTACTCTGATACTGTACTAATACTGTCCTCTAACACAGTACTCTGATACTGTACTCTAATACTGTCCTCTAACACAGTACTCTGATACTGTACTCTAATACTGTCCTCTAACACAGTACTCTGATACTGTACTCTAATACAATACTCTAATACTGTACTCTGACACTGTACTCTGACACTGTACTCTGATACTGCACTCTAATACTGTATTCTAACACAGTACTCTAATACTGTACTCTGATACTGTACTCTAATACTGTCCTCTAATACAGTACTCTGATACTGTACTCTAATACAATACTCTAATACTGTATTCTAACACGGTACTCTAATACTGTATCAATCAATCAATCAATGTTTACTTATATAGCCCTAAATCACTAGTGTCTCAAAGGGCTGCACAAACCACCACGACATCCTCGGTAGGCCCACATAAGGGCAAGGAAAACTCACACCCAGTGGGACGTCGGTGACAATAATGACTATGAGAACCTTAGAGAGGAGGAAAGCAATGGATGTCGAGCGGGTCTAACATGATACTGTGAAAGTTCAATCCACAATGGATCCAACACAGTCGCAAGAGTCCAGTCCAAAGCGGGTCCAACTCAGCAGAGAGAGTCCCGTTCACAGCGGAGCCACCAGGAAACCATCCCAAGCGGAGGCGGATCAGCAGCGCAGAGATGTCCCCAGCCGATACACAGGCAAGCAGTACATGGCCACCGGATCGGACCGGACCCCCTCCACAAGGGAGAGTGGGACATAGAAGAAAAAGAAAAGAAACAGCAGATCAACTGGTCTAAAAAGGGAGTCTATTTAAAGGCTACAGTATACAAATGAGTTTTAAGGTGAGACTTAAATGCTTCTACTGAGGTGGCATCTCGAACTGTTACTGATACTGTACTCTAATACAATACTCTAATACTGTACTCTGACACTGTACTCTGATACTGCACTCTAATACTGTCCTCTAACACAGTACTCTGATACTGTACTCTAATACAATACTCTAATACTGTACTCTGACACTGTACTCTAATACAATACTCTAATACTGTACTCTGACACTGCACTCTAATACTGTATTCTAACATAGTACTCTAATACTGTACTTTGATACTGTACTCTAATACAATACTCTAATACTGTACCGTAATACGGCACTCTAATACTGTACCCTAATACTGTACCCTAATACTGCACTCTAATACGGCACTCTAATACTGTACCCTGATACTGTACCCTAATACAGCACTCTAATAATGTACTTTAAGGGTTGGAATTGGGGGTTAAATCACCATAAATGATTCCCGGGCGCAGCACCGCTGTTGCCCACTGCTCCCCTCACTTCCCGGGGGGTGATCAAGGGGATGTGTCAAATGCAGAGGACTAATCTCACCACACTTAGTGTGTATGTGACAATCATTGGTAGTTTAACTTTTAACTTTAACTTAATACGGTACTCTAATACGGTACTCTAACTCGGCACTCTAATACTGTACCCTAATACTGTACTCTAATACGGCACACTAATACAGTACTCTAATATGGCACTCTAATACTGTACCGTATTGGGCACCCTATTACTGTACTCTAATACGGCACTCTAATACTGTACCCTAATACTGTACTCTAATACGGCACTCTAATACAGTACTCTAATATGGCACGCTAATACTGCCCTGTAATACTGTACCGTAATAGGGCACCCTATTACTGTACTCTAATACGGCACTCTAATACAGTACTCTAATATGGCACTCTAATACTGTACCGTAATAGGGCACCCTATTACTGTACTCTAATACGGCACTCTAATACAGTACTCTAATATGGCACTCTAATACTGTACCGTAATAGGCACCCTATTACTGTACTCTAATACGGCACTCTAATACAGTACTCTAATATGGCACTCTAATACTGTACCGTAATAGGGCACCCTATTACTGTACTCTAATACGGCACTCTAATACAGTACTCTAATATGGCACTCTAATACTGTACCGTAATAGGGCACCCTATTACTGTACCCTAATACGGCACTCTAATATTGTACCCTAATACGGTACTTTAATTCGGCAGTCTAATACTGTACCCTATTACGGCACTCTAATACTGTACCCTAATACTGTACTCTAATACGGCATCTAGTACGGCACCCTAATACTGTACTCTAATACTGTACCGTAATACGGCACTCCAATACGGCACCCTGATACTGCACTCTAATACGGCACTCTAATACAGTACTCTAGTACTGTCCCGTAATAAGGCACTCTAACACTGTATCCGAATACAGCACTCGAATACTGCACTCTAATACGGCACTCTAACACTGTACTCTCACACTGTACTCTAATACGGCACTCTAATAATGTACTCAAATACGGCACTCTAATACGGGACCCTAACACTGTTCCCTAATACCGTGTACTCTAATACGGCACTCTAATACAGTACTCTAATACAGTACTGTAATACGGCACTCTGACACTGTACCCTAACACTGTACTCTAATACGGCACTCTAATAATCTACTCAAATACGGCACTCTGATTCGGCACCCTAACACTGTTCCCTAATACGGCACTCTAATACTGTACCGTAATACGGCACTCTAACACTGTACTCTCACACTGTACCCTAATACAGCACTCTAATACTGTACTCTAATACAATACACTAATACGGTAGTCTAATACAATAAACTAATATGTCACTCTAATAAAATGCACTAATATGGCACTCTAATACAGTACTCTAATAAAATACACTAATACGGCACTCTAATACAGTACTTTAATACAATACACTAATACAGTACTCTAATACTGTACCGTAATATGGCACTCTGACACTGTACCCTAACACTGTACCCTAATACGGCACTCTAATACTGTACTCTAATACAATACACTAATACGGTAGTCTAATACAATAAACTAATATGTCACTCTAATACAGTACTCTAATAAAATACACTAATATGGCACTCTAATACAGTACTCTAATACAATACACTAATATGGCATTCTAATATAGTACTCTAATAAAATGCACTAATATGGCACTCTAATACAGTACTCTAATAAAATACACTAATATGGCATTCTAATATAGTACTCTAATAAAATGCACTAATATGGCACTCTAATACAGTACTCTAATAAAATACACTAATACGGCACTCTAATACAGTACTTTAATACAATACACTAATACAGTACTCTAATACTGTACCGTAATACGGCACTCTAACACTGTACTCTCACACTGTACCCTAATACGGCACTCTAATACTGTACTCTAATAAAATACACTAATATGGCACTCTAATACAGTACTCTAATACAATACACTAATATGGCATTCTAATATAGTACTCTAATAAAATGCACTAATATGGCACTCTAATAAAATGCACTAATATGGCACTCTAATACAGTACTCTAATAAAATACACTAATATGGCATTCTAATATAGTACTCTAATAAAATGCACTAATATGGCACTCTAATACAGTACTCTAATAAAATACACTAATACGGCACTCTAATACAGTACTTTAATACAATACACTAATACAGTACTCTAATACTGTACCGTAATACGGCACTCTAACACTGTACTCTCACACTGTACCCTAATACGGCACTCTAATACTGTACTCTAATACAATACACTAATACGGTAGTCTAATACAATAAACTAATATGTCACTCTAATACAGTACTCTAATAAAATACACTAATATGGCACTCTAATACAGTACTCTAATACAATACACTAATATGGCATTCTAATATAGTACTCTAATAAAATGCACTAATATGGCACTCTAATAAAATGCACTAATATGTCACTCTAATACAGTACTCTAATAAAATACACTAATACGGCACTCTAATACAGTACTTTAATACAATACACTAATACAGTACTCTAATACTGTACCGTAATATGGCACTCTGACACTGTACCCTAACACTGTACCCTAATACGGCACTCTAACACTGTACTCTAATACAATACACTAATACGGTAGTCTAATACAATAAACTAATATGGCATTCTAATACAGTACTCTAATAAAATACACTAATATGGCACTCTAATACAGTACTCTAATAAAATACACTAATATGGCATTCTAATATAGTACTCTCATAAAATGCACTAATATGACACTCTAATAAAATGCACTAATATGGCATTCTAATACAGTACTCTAATAAAATACACTAATATGGCACTCTAATAAAATGCACTAATATGGCACTCTAATAAAATGCACTAATATGGCATTCTAATGCAGTACTCTAATAAAATACACTAATATGGCACTCTAATACAGTACTCTAATAAAATACACTAATATGGCATTCTAATATAGTACTCTAATAAAATGCACTAATATGGCACTCTAATAAAATGCACTAATATGGCACTCTAATAAAATGCACTAATATGGCACTCTAATACAGTACTTTAATACAATACACTAATACAGTACTCTAATACAGTACAGTGGTTTTTCGTGGCTTGGTTTAGCTCCGCCCACAGACCAGTGCCAGTGGTTGGAGACCCCTGCCAAAGTAAAGCAGAATTGATGGCACAAGACTATATTAATGCAGTGTGTGTGTGTGGTCCTGAACACACCCACACAGCATGTGTAGTGTGAGCGGTGCTCGTTAGCCAGCCGTGATTCAACCTGTGGGCTTTCACACACTCTCACACACATGAATAATAATCCTGCAAGATATTATACACACATGTGCCTGCGCTCTATTTGTAAGTGTGGTGGGAGTGTTAAAAATAAATGAGAGCTAAGCTGACTTGATTTTGTTGCCACACACACACACACACACACACACACACGACAGGAAGTGGACATCTACACGGTGAAGCCAGACGACCTCGCCTTCACGTCGGCGTTCTGCCTGCAGATCCAGCGTAACGACTACGTGCACGCGCTGGTCACCTACTTCACCATCGAGTTCACCAAGTGTCACAAGAAGACGGGCTTCTCCACAGGTGAGGCCCACTTGCACGCCACACTGGACAAGTGTGGACATCACAGCATATCATAGCATTTGTTGCTAGGGAACAATGGTGGGAGGTGAAGGACTTCAAGGGAGACAGCAGCTTGAGAACAATGTTTGACTTTATACAGTGGGGCAAAAAAGTATTTAGTCAGCCACCGATTGTGCAAGTTCTCCCACTTAAAATGATGACAGAGGTCTGTAATTTTCATCATAGGTACACTTCAACTGTGAGAGACAGAATGTGCAAAAAAAATCCAGGAATTCACATTGTAGGAATTTTAAAGAATTTATTTGTAAATTATGGTGGAAAATAAGTATTTGGTCAACCATTCAAAGCTCTCACTGATGGAAGGAGGTTTTGGCTCAAAATCTCACGATACATGGCCTCATTCATTCTTTCCTTAACACGGATCAATGGTCCTGTCCCCTTAGCAAAAAAAAAAGCTCCAAAGCATGATGTTTCCACCCCCATGCTTCACAGTAGGTATGGTGTTCTTGGGATGCAACTCAGTATTCTTCTTCCTCCAAACACAAAGAATTGAGTTTATACCAAAAAGTTCTATTTTAGTTTCATGTGACCACAAGACATTCTCCCAATCCTCTGCTGTATCATCCATGTATCCATTTTGGTATAAACTCAACTCGTCGTGTTTGGAGGAAGAAGAATACTGAGTTACATCCCAAGAACACCACACCTACTGTGAAGCATGGGGGTGGAAACATCATGCTTTGGGGCTGTTTTTCTGCTAAGGGGATAGGACGATTGATCCGTGTTAAGGAAAGAATGAATGGGGCCATGTATCGTGAGATTTTGAGCCAAAACCTCCTTCCATCAGTGAGAGCTTTGAATGGTTGACCAAATACTTATTTTCCACCATAATTTACTAATAAATGTTTTAAAATTCCTACAATTTGAATTCTTGGAGCTTTTTTTTTCACATTCTGTCTCTCAGAATGTGAAAAGTGTACGTATGATGAAAATTACAGACCTCTTTCATCATTTTAAGGGGGAGAACTTGCACAATCGGTGGCTGACTAAATACTTTTTTGCCCCACTGTGTATATATATATATATATATATATATATATGTATATATATATGTATATATATATATATATATATATATGTATATATATATGTATATATATATATATATATATATATATATATATATATATATATATATATATATATATATATATATATATATATATATATATATATATATATATATGGTCTTTCTTTTTTTAAAGAATTACAACATAATTGGGTGGATTTTTCTCAAATGCAAAGAAAGTATTTGTTCTTGACTTTTCTGAAATATTTTTTATTCTTGACTTTTCGCAAGGAAAAGAATTAGGGTATGTTCTTGATTTTCCGAAAATAAAATATTTTTTTGTTGCATGAATGAAAAAAAAAAAAAAGTTTCCTTTTTTTTCTGAAATGATAAACATTTTGTTTTTTCCCCATCTTTTTTTTCTAGCAAAAACTTTTTTTCTTGATTTTTCTCCTCAAAGAATTAGTTTTTCTCAGTTTTTCTGTGGGGAAAAAAAATTATTTTTTTTATTTCCGTTTTCTTTTTCCAGTCTTGATTATCTGAAAAAAAAAAAACATTGTTTTTATTTTTGAGTTTTCTGTAAAAAAAAAAAAAAGAATTTGATTGTTTTGTAAGAAAAAGACCTTCAAGCTATTAATTTTTGTCAATGAAAAAAACGTCTTTAATTTCATATTACAGAAAAAAAGTTTTTGTCCTGTCTTTTCTAGAAAAAAAATATTTTTCTACATTTTTTCCCAAATTTTTTTTTTCAAGAAAAATACTTTTATTTTTTTTAAGTTAACACACCACTCATGACATCCTCACAATTTGCAATAATAAAAACCTAAAAATATTTGTCATCATTTTTTTGAGCTGCTGTGCCTCTCTTGACATCATCCTCCTTACACTTTAAAAACTGTATTCTTTAAACTGAAAAAATCAGGAAAATTTATGTTTTTCTTTATTTTCCTCTAGCTGCTGCGCCTCCTCTTCCTTCGCACTTGCTGTTTTTAACCCCCCCAAAAACAGGAAAAAAGTGTTTTTCTTCATTGTTGTCAAGTTAAACGCCTCCTTTAAGTATTTTGCCTGTAAGAATGTCATAAATGTATTGAAGAATGATTGTTTAGCAAGACATGTTTTGATTCAAACACTGAAGTGGATTAGTAGCAGGTGTACCTAATGTTGTGGCTTAAGTAGCAAACACTTATTGGCAAAAGGAGGATAGTGAGCGCACAAAACATGGCGTGCAGAGGAAGTGCGGCGTATGCCTGGCTGTTACGTAAGCTCATGCTGACACGTTGAGACTTACATAACGTGCGGTAGAGGAGGTTCTATGTTTGGCTTCAATTGTTGGGCCCGAGGCTGAGGATGACCGCTGCTAACATCTGGGCGATGTCCTCCATGTTCACACGTCGTCTGGGGATGCTCTCCTCCTTTCCGACTGCTTTGCTCTTCTCAGCTCCAGACGCTGCCAGCACGCACTGGAAACAGACGGTGTTCTACTTGGAGGACTACCTGACTGTGAAGAAGGGCGAGGAGATATTCGGCAGCATCGCCATCAGGCCCAACGAGAAGAATGTGGTAAAGAAACCCACCTTGAAAAGTGTCTTCTTGCACCAGCTGACTGTTTCTGTTCTTGCTGGGACGTCCACAGCGTGACCTGGAGTTCACCCTGGAGCTGGACTTTAAGGGACAGCTGTGTGAAGCCGCCATCTCCCACGACTATAAGATGCGTTAAGGGTTGAGCGGGCCCACGAAACTCCCCTCTAATACGCCGGACGACCCCCTTCCCCAAACCCCCCGCGGAGCTGACCTGCAGCTGACCTGCGGCGAGGGCGAGCATCATGCCGGACGCCATCCGATCCGGCCTATACGTGATGTCATCAGTATCAGCAATAACACAAAGAACTCTTGGATGAATGTAACATCCTAAAAAAAAAAACCTTCTCTTTCTCACTAATTTAATATCTTGATGCAGCTAACTGGACGTGGCCGAGGGTCTCCGCTTGTGAAGATTGATCATGTCGTGTGTTTGTTTTTGCATGAGAAGAAAAGCTTCTGCTTACTCGGAAAGTAACGAAAAGTCGATGTTTAGTGCGCGAATAAGCCTGAGGAAAACACGTGAATAAAACAGTGGAGAGTAAAGCACCTTTTCCAGCAGGTTTTCATTTCAACTACGTGACAAATTCTTTTATTCGTCCTGGCATCAGTATCAAATATGTGATTACATGAAAAATTCAGCTGATTCTAACGTAACCGTAATATTAATAACATGTTTTTATATAAAAACTACCTATGGCGTGATTCTGCAATGTTTCAAAAGAAAACAAGGAAGTGATATCATCTTACTGGACAAGAGCACTTCTCATGTGAGATGGAGGACTTCAGCAGCAAAAGAATGATAAAGAATAAGAAAAAAATATTAGTGGGTGTCCCAATGCAACTTATTCACTTGCGATGCGATACTATTATTAACCTGATATGATATCAGCAGGAATCAGACACTTTTAATAGTTTTGAGCAGGGGTCCCCCAAACTTTTTGACTTGGGGGCCGCATTGAGTTAAAACAATTTGGCCGGGGGCTGGGCATACAGGTATATGTATATATATCCGTATATGTGTATATATATATGTGTATATATATCCATCCATCCATCCATCATCTTCCGCTTATCCGAGGTCGGGTCGCGGGGGCAACAGCCTAAGCAGGGAAACCCAGACTTCCCTCTCCCCAGCCACTTCGTCTAGCTCTTCCCGGGGGATCCCGAGGCGTTCCCAGGCCAGCCGGGAGACATAGTCTTCCCAACGTGTCCTGGGTCTTCCCCGTGGCCTCCTACCGGTTGGACGTGCCCTAAACACCTCCCTAGGGAGGCGTTCGGGTGGCATCCTGACCAGATGCCCGAACCACCTCATCTGGCTCCTCTCGATGTGGAGGAGCAGCGGCTTTACTTTGAGTTCCTCCCGGATGGCAGAGCTTCTCACCCTATCTCTAAGGGAGAGCCCCGCCACACGGCGGAGGAAACTCATTTCGGCCGCTTGTACCCGTGATCTTATCCTTTCGGTCATGACCCGAAGCTCATGACCATAGGTGAGGATGGGAACGTAGATCGACCGGTAAATTGAGAGCTTTGCCTTCCGGCTCAGCTCCTTCTTCACCACAACGGATCGGTACAACGTCCGCATTACTGAAGACGCCACACCGATCCGCCTGTCGATCTCACGATCCACTCTTCCCTCACTCGTGAACAAGACTCCTAGGTACTTGAACTCCTCCACTTGGGGCAGGGTCTCCTCCCCAACCCGGAGATGGCACTCCACCCTTTTCCGGGCGAGAACCATGGACTCGGACTTGGAGGTGCTGATTCTCATTCCGGGCGCTTCACACTCGGCTGCGAACCGATCCAGCGAGAACTGAAGATCCCGGTCAGATGAAGCCATCAGGACCACATCATCTGCAAAAAGCAGAGACCTAATCCTGCGGTTACCAAACCGGAACCCCTCAACGCCTTGACTGCGCCTAGAAATTCTGTCCATAAAAGTTATGAACAGAATCGGTGACAAAGGACAGCCTTGGCGGAGTCCAACCCTCACTGGAAATGTGTTCGACTTACTGCCGGCAATGCGAACCAAGCTCTGGCACTGATCGTACAGGGAGCGGACCGGCACAATAAGACAGTCCGATACCCCATACTCTCTGAGCACTCCCCACAGGACTTCCCGAGGGACACGGTCGAATGCCTTCTCCAAGTCCACAAAGCACATGTAGACTGGTTGGGCAAACTCCCATGCACCCTCAAGAACCCTGCCGAGAGTATAGAGCTGGTCCACAGTTCCACGACCAGGACGAAAACCACACTGTTCCTCCTGAATCCGAGGTTCGACTATCCGACGTAGCCTCCTCTCCAGTACACCTGAATAAACCTTACCGGGAAGGCTGAGGAGTGTGATCCCACGATAGTTGGAACACACCCTCCGGTCCCCCTTCTTAAACAGAGGAACCACCACCCCGGTCTGCCAATCCAGAGGTACCGCCCCCGATGTCCACGCGATGCTGCAAAGTCTTGTCAACCAATATATATATATATATATATATATATATATATATATATATATATATATATATATATATATATATATATATATATATATATATACATATATATACATATATATATATACAGTACATACATATATACTGTATATATATATACACATACATATACATATATACATACATAGCATACACATATATACATACATATATACATACATATATATATATATACATACATATATATATATATATATATATATATATATATAAACACATATATACATATGTATATATATACATACATACATATATTCGTCGCCCACTAATTGACTGAAAGGGAGTGCTCGCCCGACACTGCATATATATATATATATATATATATATATATATATATATATATATATATATATATATATATATATATATATATATATATATATATACACATATATACATATATACATACATATATTCGTCGCCCACTAATTGACTGAAAGAGCGTGCTCGTCCGACACTGCAGCGCGAACGCAATGATGTCACATTTTCGATGGGAGCAAAGATTTTTCGACAATATGATTTACCTGAGCGGCTAGGAGACACCGAGTGTAACTAGCGGTGGAAAATGGATTAGAAAAGACAGATTTCAAAAAATAATAATTAGAATTATAATATATATTTTTTTTAAACTTGGGACTTCCCGCGGGCCGGATTTTGGATGCTGGCGGCAGCATCCGGCCCGTGGTCCGTAGTTTGGGGACCCCTGATTTTGAGTGTGCAGTGTTAGAAAATGTTGGATCAAGTGACATTAGAGAGCAACGGTAGGCATGAAAAACACTAACCTATTTATTAATCGTCTGAAGTGGACTTATGCTGGTTTTAAGTTAAAGTGGAATAATAATTATTAAACTACTGATGCAGACACGTTTGTTACTGGATACTTTCTAACACTTTTCTGCCTTCCCGACTTTGTATGAGTAAGTAATATGTAACTATAATTATTTGATACTCGTCTATATTTTTTCAGTTGGCATCTGTTGTGTAGATGCGAGCTCCTAGTAGCCTATAGCCTGTCATGTTTACCTTTTGTAAACACACTGCTTGTATCGCACATTATGTCACACATATAATACCATACTTGTTACGATGTCTGTTATAAATATTGGATTGAGAGACCCCAATTATATATATGAGGGGTAAAAAAAATCATGTTAATATTTTTTTTACTAATAAGGTTTGAGCTATAATATTTGACAGAAAATATAGTTTTTTTTTTCTAAAGATATCTTTTGTCTGAAGGAAATATTTATTTTTATTTTTTAATGGATAAATGTTTCTTTATTTTGACAAGCTACCATACCTCCTGTGAAGTCCTGTGTCTCACACTTCAAAAGCAGTTGTTCTACAACTCAACATAAACTTCATATGCCTGATTTTCCCTAATTTTTCTCAAGATGCTCCCCTTCTGTAAATTGCTGTACTTCCACCACCTTCCAAAAAAAAACAGAAATTAGCACACATCCGTAATTTGCAGGACACAAACATCCTAATGTCTGAGTCTTTGCTTAACGTGTTAGTCAAAAGTTGACCTCCACATCTTCACTTGCAGCAGGCTTTCTTCCTTAAGGGCTGAGCGCTCAGAATGACAGTGGTGTCTCGAACCTTGTCCTCTTGCTCCATCAACACTCTGAAAGCGCAATAAATAGCATCAATGCGCTTCATGATGGGATGTAGCTACACGCCAACTTCATGTCGTTACCTGGCCAGGTGAGTGAGGGACTCGGTCACGTTCTTTCCCGTGTAGGCGCTGACCTCGTAGAACATCACCTTGCTCTCCTGCGTATGGAATAACAACACATTATTAGCCCTTAGAGGTCCTTCAAATATTCCCACTTATTTGTCTGTAATGACAAAAAATAATCAGCTTCTCAAAAATTGCTGTATCAATCAATCAATCAATCAATCAATGTTTACTTATATAGCCCTAAATCACTAGTGTCTCAAAGGGCTGCACAAACCACCACGACATCCTCGGTAGGCCCACATAAGGGCAAGGAAAACTCACACCCAGTGGGACATCGGTGACAATAATGACCCAGTGGGACGTCGGTGACAATGATGACTATGAGAACCTTGGAGAGGAGGAAAGCAATGGATGTCGAGCGGGTCTAACATGATACTGTGAAAGTTCAATCCACAATGGATCCAACACAGTCGCGAGAGTCCAGTCCAAAGAGGATCCAACACAGCAGCGAGAGTCCCGTTCACAGCGGAGCCAGCAGGAAACCATCCCAAGCGGAGGCGGATCAGCAGCGCAGAGATGTCCCCAGCCGATACACAGGCAAGCAGTACATGGCCACCGGATCGGACCGGACCGGACCCCCTCCACAGGGGAGAGTGGGACATGTAAAAAATCATTTTTTTCTACTTTAAGGGCAATTTTCTTAAAATATTATTTCCAATTACATCATTCTAATTCTTTTGGAGGATTTTAACTCTTTAAAGGCTAGTATGTTCGCATGTTACATAATTAATATTTCATACCTGTTTTTCTATTGGGAATAAACAAAATTAAACTAAAACCATAATTTTTTTCCCCAAACACTTACAAAAAAACTACCACCATTGGGCAGATAAATATATTTAAAAACTCAACAATCAAAACACATAAATAAGTGGTCCAAATTGATATGTTAGATAAAAAAAATACCTGTACATTAACGATCAGCTTCATTTTTTTCAGATAAAATCAAGTAAAAATAGCCTTTGCAACAAGTCATTTTGGTCACAATGAATATTTGAACAGTCAAACACTTTCTGTGTGTGACTGTGCGCAATTTTAAAAAGTTTTTTTTTGTCGAAATCCTCTGGCAAATTATTACACAACATATTAAAAACATATCAAATAAAAGAACAATAGTATAGAATAATTCTAAAAATATATAAAAAAATAAATACTGATCATATAAAACAATAACAAAACATAACTAATAATAATAACAATGTATAACAGTAACATAAAATAAATAATTAATACTAGTAATAAAATAATGATAGTATAAAATATAGATAATACAAAATAATAACCAACAATACAAAAATATAACATTAGTAATTTAAAAAAATTAAGGAATAAAAATCATATCAATTAATGATAATTAAAAATGATAATTTATAACAATAATAAAAATAGCATACAAGAATGGTAATTAAAATACAATAAAAAAATTACTTCTTCTTTCAAATCAGACAAGCATAATAAAACTTAACTAATGATAATAAAATCACATAAGACCAATTAAGTATTAATGATATATAACTAAAATGATAAAATAATATAACATTTTACAAAATGGTCCTGTAAGACAGGGGTAGGGAACCTATGGCTCTCGAGCCAGATGTGGCTCTTTTGATGACTGCATCTGGCTCTCTGATAAATCTTAGCTGTCATTGCTTTAACACGCTGAATAATTCCGCTGGTAGTCACAGTGTTAACAATAACTTTCAAAATATAAAACATTCTCATCCATTTTAATGCAACCATCCATTTTCTATCGCACCTGTTCAAGAAGTCGCAATAATGGTAAGAAGTATTATATTAAATATTGGTTAGCTTTAGAATAACAATGTTATTAAAAATAATAAGAGACTTACTATACTGTTGTTATAAAATGTTGGTCTTAAAAATGCACGCATTTAGTTGTATTCAGTGTTAAAAAATATTATATGGCTTTCACGGGAAAAACATTTGAAAATATTTGGCTTTCATGGCTCTCTCAGCCAAAAAGGTTCCCGACCCCTGCTGTGAGATATCTTAAGGTTTTTAATGGAACTCCATTGAATGGATGGATGGCACTCCATCCAGCTGTATAATCACTCGCCATATCTGTCTATTACCTGACACCTTCTATGTTAGCGACCTCTCTTCAATCAATCAATCAATGTTTACTTATATAGCCCTAAATCACTAGTGTCTCAAAGGGCTGCACAGACCACCACGACATCCTCGGTAGGCCCACATAAGGGCAAGGAAAACTCACACCCAGTGGGACATCGGTGACAATGATGACCCAGTGGGACGTCGGTGACAATGATGACTATGAGAACCTTGGAGAGGAGGAAAGCAATGGATGTCGAGCGGGTCTAACATGATACTGTGAAAGTTCAATCCACAATGGATCCAACACAGTCGCGAGAGTCCAGTCCAAAGCGGATCCAACACAGCAGCGAGAGTCCCGTTCACAGCGGAGCCAGCAGGAAACCATCCCAAGCGGAGGCGGACCAGCAGCGCAGAGATGTCCCCAGCCGATACACAGGCGAGCAGTACATGGCCACCGGATCGGACCGGACCCCCTTTGTTTATAATGTATATTTTCTGCTGGATATACTCTTTATTTTATGCTGCCTTTTTTTTTTTTGCTGCAGCTGTTACATATACTGTAATATTGTACACGGTAATTGGGATTTGTTGTATCTTGTATATATTATATAAAAATATAATATAATATAATACTATAAAATATGAGTATATATTATATACTGTATATATAATATGTAAATAGCTCGGTTGGTAGAGTGGCCGTGCCAGCAACTTGAGGGTTGCAGGTTCGATTCCCGCTTGTGCCATCGTAGTCACTGCCGTTGTGTCCTTGGGCAAGACACTTTACCCACCTACTCCCAGTGCCACCCACACTGGTTTAAATGTAACTTAGATATTGGGTGTCACTATGTAAAGCGCTTTGAGTCACTTGAGAAAAGCGCTATATAAATATAATTCACTTCACTTCACTTCACATATGTTATAGTTTAAATTGCTACTATAGTACTACTAATTTATAACTGCATTATCCTTTCCATCCTTTGTGACTGAGCTACCGTGTGGAACCATTTCGCTTGTGGATCAAGAAAGTTTGTCTAAGTCTAAGTCTAAGTCTAAGTCTAAGTCTAAGGAACCAACCTGAGCCAGTTGTTCTGCCTCTTTTAAGGACACCTCCCTGTCTGCATCCATGTCCATCTTGTTGCCCAGCAACAGGATTTGGACCCCTTCTCCAGCAGCATCCTAACAAAAACAAGTAAATAGCCTAAATGTCAGTTTCGGTACAACTTCAGCATGGTGCTGGAGTTCAGACCTTGACGTTGGCGAGCCACGGACTCACGGCCTTGAAGCTCTCCTCCATGGTGACGTCGTACATCACCACCACGCCGTCGGCCTTGCGGAAAAACTGCTTGGTGATGCTGCGGTACCTGTGCCAAAAACACTTACTAAGAAGAAGTGCTGCTGCTGCTGCTGCTCCCAGAGCGCTGCAAATTCCAGAAAACTGTCCGCTGATTTATCGCCACTTCCTGCTGAGCTTGCACGTTGATGTGACGGGTCGGGAGATTAGAGAGTGGGAGGAAAAATTATCGCTGCTCACCTCTCTTGACCTGCCGTGTCCCACAGCTGCATGGCTACTTGCATATTGTTGAGGGTTAAGATCTTCACGCTGAAGTCAATCCCTATTAAGTATAAACATACAATAACAATTACTTAAAAGGATAGGAGTTTTCATTTGGGTTTTTTAAAGGAAAATGATCCAACAGAACTAGAACTAGGAGGTAAAAGTACATAATTCAACACCAGCATGATAGTCTCTGAGTGTTATAATGCAGTGACACAAGTCAGCCGCTAGAGGGCACAATAAAATGAAAGGAAAAGTAATCCCATTGAACATAATCTTCCATGCAATGTGTGTGACTCCACAAGCCTTTTCATGTGATGCGCTAGTTATGAGGAGGAGGACGTGCGGCTTCTCACCCACAGTGGCCGTGGTGGACGGGTGGAAATGTCCTTCGCAGAAAGAGCGCAGAAGTGACGTCTTGCCCACGCTGGAGTTTCCCACCAGGACCACTTTAAAGAGGCGGCTCGGCCCCAACAAGGGCGCCTCTTCTGCCTTTTAAGGAGAGAATTGATAGATAAACTTTAGGACACACACACACATTGTTCAAGGCCATGTGCAAGGGTCTCTTTCTGTCATTCTTAACGGGAGGTCCCGGAAGGACTGTTAACTGATTTTGAATAGAAAGACACAAAATAATCCATCAAGCCAAAACAGGACACACTGGATCATGACACTTATTCGGGCAATTACGGCAAAAGTCAAAAGAGAAGTCAATTAATTAATGCGATCAATCCAAATGAAAGCCGGATTAACTCGCCTGCCAGGGGAGCAGAGTCAACTCGCCCTGGCCAGCGAGTTTATTTGTGCCGGCTTGAATACAGTGGGGCAAAAAAGTATTTAGTCAGCCACCGATTGTGCAAGTTCTCCCACTTAAAATGATGACAGAGGTCTGTAATTTTCATCATAGGTACACTTTAACTCTGAAAGACAGAATGTGGGGAAAAAAATACAGGAATTCACATTGTAGGAATTTTAAAGAATTTATTTGTAATTTATGGTGGAAAATAAGTATTTGGTCACTTCAAACAAGGAAAATCTCACGCTCTCACAGACCTGTAACTTCTTCTTTAAAAAGCTCTTCTGTCCTCCACTCGTTACCTGTATTAAGGGAACTTGTTTGAACTCGTTATCTGTATAAAAGACACCTGTCCACAGCCTCAAACAGTCAGACTCCAAACTCCACTATGGCCAACACCAAAGTGCTGTCGAAGAACACCAGGAAAAGAATTGTAGACCTGCACCAGACTGGGAAGAGTGAATCTACAATAGGCAAGCAGCTTGGTGTGAAAAAAGCAACCGTGGGAGCAATTATCCACTGATAATCTCCCTCGATCTGGGGCTCCATGCAAGATCTCATCCCGTGGGGTCAAAATGATCATGAGAACGGTGAGCAAAAATCCCAGTGCCACACGGGGGGACCTGGTGAATGACCTGCAGAGAGCTGTGACCAAAGTAACAAAGGTTACCATCAGTAACACACTACGCCGACAGGGAATCAAATCCTGCAGTGCCAGATGTGTCCCCCTGCTAAGCCAGTGCATGTCTAGGCCCATCTGAAGTTTGCCAGAGAGCACATTGATGATACAGCAGAGGATTGGGAGAATGCCATGTGGTCAGATGAAACAAAAATAGAACTTTTTGGTATAAACTCAACTTGTCGTGTTTGGAGGAAGAAGAATAATGAGTTGCACTCCAAGAACACCACACCTACTGTGAAGCATGGGGGTGGAAACATCATGCTTTTGGGCTGTTTTTCTGCTAAGGGGACAGGACGATTGATCCGTGTTAAGGAAAGAATGAATGGGGCCATGTATCGTGAGATTTTGAGCCAAAACTTCCTTCCATCAGTGAGAGCTTTGAATGGTTGACCAAATACTTATTTTCCACCATAATCTACAAATAAATTCTTTAAAATTCCTACAATGTGAATTCCTGGATTTTTTTTTCACATTCTGTCTCTCACAGTTGAAGTGTACCTATGATGAAAATTACAGACCTCTGTCATCATTTTAAGTGGGAGAACTTGCACAATCGGTGGCTGACTAAATACTTTTTTGCCCCACTGTAAGTTTAAAGACTTCAAGGGGTATGATGTTGCCTACATGCTGGGTCTCCTTTCCTACAGGTTGCCCCCGTGGTGACATGGGGGTCTTTTTTCGGAATAACTGGAGCTTCTGTGACTGCGTCGCCAAGACGACGCTGGAGTCCAAATCGCTCTGTGCTTCCTCTGCATCCTCTTCTTCGCTGAGCTGGTGCAGCAACAGCTGGGGTCCACCTTGGAGGAGGTGGGGCAGGTGGTCCTCTTCAATGGAGATGACACGCCTCAAAGGCCACCCGTCCGGGGGCGCATCCAGCTCCTCATCCCCGACATCTGTCTTCCTCTCCGCCTCCGGCCTCTTGGCTCGCTCCCTGGCGGTCCTCCTCAAGCTGGAGGACCTGGCAATGGCCTTCTTGGCCTTGGTCCTCATATTGTGAAACTTAGCTGGGGCAGGGCCCATGTAGCCGTTGGACAACCCGACGCTCTTCTTCACCCCCGAGGAGTTGATGGCAGCGGTGGCGTCGTCCTCACTACAGGAGGAGGAAGCAACAAACACGATTTGAAGGTGCTCTACAGGCAAGGCCTCCAGAGACTCGTAGGAGCCCTCCAGCACCACAGGAGATCTTTGGAAACAGGAGAAACAGAGGATGGTCTTCCATGAAAATGTGACTTGATTGCAAAAAAAAAGGCAGATATCCTCTGTTTGTCCTCTTTGATTGTGAAATAACCAAGATCAAAGATGGGACGAATCACCTTTTCACAGGCTGGTTGCTGTCGTCAAATATGTTGGTCAGGCTGGCTCTCTGCTTCTGCTTCTTTCTTAGGGATGTTCTCGGCTTGTTTGAGGAAAAGAAAACATGTTAATGGTCTTTTCATTCCTAGTGCTGCAGCGCGTTGAAAAAACACGATGGAATGCAAACAATTGGTGGGCGGAGTCACAAATCTGATTAGTTAAAGTTAAGTTTAACTAATCTATCTTGCCGATTGTATTGTACCGTATGTCCCGGCAAGAAATCTGCGTTCAAAAGACTCCGGCTTATTAGTGATTCCTAGAGCTCAAAAAAAGTCTGCGGGCTATAGAGCATTTTCCGTTCGGGCTCCAGTACTCTGGAATGCCCTCCCGGTAACAGTTCGAGATGCTACCTCAGTAGAAGCATTTAAGTCTCATCTTAAAACTCATTTGTATACTCTAGCCTTTAAATAGACCTTTTTAGACCAGTTGATCTGCCGCTTCTTTTCTTTCTCCTATGTCCCCCCCCTCCCTTGTGGAGGGGGTCCGGTCCGATGACCATGGATGAAGTACTGACTGTCCAGAGTCGAGACCCAGGATGGACCGCTCGTCGGGACCCAGGATGGACCGCTCGCCTGTATCGGTTGGGGACATCTCTACGCTGCTGATCCGCTTCAGATGGTTTCCTGTGGACGGGACTCTCGCTGCTGTCTTGGAGCCACTATGGATTGAACTTTCACAGTATCATGTTGGACCCGCTCGACATCCATTGCTTTCGGTCCCCTAGAGGGGGGGGTTGCCCACATCTGAGGTCCTCTCCAAGGTTTCTCATAGTCAGCATTGTCGCTGGCGTCCCACTGAATGTGAATTCTCCCTGCCCACTGGGTGTGAGTTTTCCTTGCCCTTTTGTGGGTTCTTCCGAGGATGTTGTAGTCGTAATGATTTGTGCAGTCCTTTGAGACATTTGTGATTTGGGGCTATATAAATAAACATTGATTGATTGATTGAAGTTAAAGTACCAAATGATTGTCACACACACAGTAGGTGTGGTTAAATTAGTCCTCTGCATTTGACCCATCCCCTTGATCACCCCCTGGGAAGTGAGGGGAGCAGTGGGCAGCAGCGGTGCCGCGCCCTGGAATCATTTATGGGGATTTAACCCCCAATTCCAACCCTTGATGCTGAGTGCCAAGCAGGGAGGCAATGGGTCCCATTTTTTTTTACAGTCTTCGGTATGACTCGACCGGGGTTTAAACTCCCAACCTACCGATCTCAGGGCGGACACTCTAACCACAAGTGAAATAAATACAATGAAATCGTTAAAAATTACTTTAAATAAACAATAAAAAATTGCCATAAAATAAATCAGTCAAATAAATAGTAAGTAATAATTACTATTTCACATATTTATATTAAAAAAAAAGAAAGAAAAATGACATGAAATACATAAATCAGTCACGGCATGGATATATTGTTTTTTTAATATGTAAAATCATTATAATTCTTATTTGCGTTTATTTATTTATTTGAAATCTGCGTTCAAAGGACTCGGGCTTGTTAGTGATTCCCAAAGCCCAAAAAAAGTCTGCGGGCTATAGAGCGTTTTCCGTTCGGGCTCCAGTACTCTGGAATGCCCTCCCGGTAACAGTTCGAGATGCCACCTCAGTAGAAGCATTTAAGTCTCACCTTAAAACTCATTTGTATACTCTAGCCTTTAAATAGACTCCCTTTTTAGACCAGTTGATCTGCCGTTTCTTTTCTTTTTCTTCTATGTCCCACTCTCCCTTGTGGAGGGGGTCCGGTCCGATCCGGTGGCCATGTACTGCTTGCCTGTGTATCGGCTGGGGACATCTCTGCGCTGCTGATCCGCCTCCGCTTGGGATGGTTTCCTGCTGGCTCCGCTGTGAACGGGACTCTCGCTGCTGTGTTGGATCCGCTTTGGACTGGACTCTCGCGACTGTGTTGGATCCATTGTGGATTGAACTTTCACAGTATCATGTTAGACCCGCTCGACATCCATTGCTTTCCTCCTCTCTAAGGTTCTCATAGTCATTATTGTCACCAATGTCCCACTGGGTCATTATTGTCACCGATGTCCCACTGGGTGTGAGTTTTCCTTGCCCTTATGTGGGCCTACCGAGGATGTCGTAGTGGTTTGTGCAGCCCTTTGAGACACTAGTGATTTAGGGCTATATAAGTAAACATTGATTGATTGATTGATTGATTGATTGATTGATTTAGGTATTTTTATCAGTAATGTTATTAGTATTAGTTCAATTCAACAAAAATGTTGTGAAATAAAAGGAAAGTATTTTGGTCATGAAATACTAGTAATTAACAGTTTTATTCAAGGACTCCAGGAGCTTTATTTGTCATACCCGTGCACATTTGCACATGTACAGTAAATAATTTGGAGTCAGGTCCTGGCAAGTATTAAAGTTTAATTTAAAGTACCAATGATTGTCACACACACACTAGATGTGGCGAAATTATTCTCTGCATTTGACCCATCACCCTTGATTACCCCCTGGGAGGTGAGGGGAGCAGTGGGCAGCAGCGGTGCCGCGCCCGGGAATCATTTATGGTGATTCAACCCCCAATTTCAACCCTTGATGCTGAGTGCCAAGCAGGGAGGCAATGGGTCCCATTTTTATAGTCTTAGGTATGACTCGGCCGGGGTTTGAACTCATAACCTACCCATCTCAATCTAAGTTTGTTTATATTACCCTTAATCACATGGGTCTCAAAGGGCTGCACAAGCCACAACGAAATCCTTGGCTCAGATACCACATCAGGGCAAGAAAAAAAGTCAACCCAAAGGGAGTAATGAGATGCCTTGGAGTGGACCTCAGATGTGGGGGGACCCCCCACCCCCATGGGCAATGGATTCAGGGTGGTAACAGGCAGTGAATTAGCATGACCTCACATAAAACGGATGGATGTGACGCTACTAACATGCTTTCTTTCTTTTTATCATTTAAAAAAAATACTAAAACGTTTACAAAAAAGTAATGAAAAATAAACAGGCAATTAAAAAAAACTGTAATAATAATTTTTATTCTTATCAGTAATATTAATATTATTAGTATGGTAGTAATGGTTGTAGCAGTATCCTTTAAATTCACGTTTTATATATATATACACACACACACACACACATATATATATATATATATATATATATATATATATATATATATATATATATATATATATTTATTCCTCAAATTAATATTTCTATGAAATATAATTTTTTTTAAAAAATCAATCACAAAATCAATCACAAAATCAATATTTTGGATGTTAAATACAAATGAAGTCAAGTCAATTATATTTATATAGCGCTTTTCTCTAGTGACTCAAAGCGCTTTACATAGTGAAACCCAATATCTAAGTTACATTTAAACCAGTCTGGGTGACACTGGGAGCAGGTGGGTAAAGTGTCTTGCCCAAGGACACAACGGCAGTGACTAGGATGTCGGAAGCGGGAATCGAACCTGCAACCCTCAAGTTGCTGGCACGGCCGCTCTACCAACCGAGCTATGCCGCCCCACATAAGCTTTTCTTATCAGTTATACTATTGTTATTTGCATTAGTTACAGTAGTAGCATTGTTTACATTTACATTAAGTCCACATATGCGGTCCTCTCCAAGGTTTCTCATGGTCATCATTGTCCCCGACGTCCCACTGGGTGTCAGTTTTCCTTGCCCTTATGTGGGCTCTACCGAGGATGTCGTTGTGGTTTGTGCAGCCCTTTGAGACACTAGTGATTTAGGGATATATAAATAATCATTGATTGATTGATTGATATTATTATTCAAAATATAATTACTTCATATTGCTTTAAACCTTCATAGCTGCTCTTTGTGCTTTTCTAACAACAATTTTTAAAGCAGGATGAAATTAAAACATATATTTTTTTGTTAATTTGCAAAGCTGCTGTTGTTTCTTTATACTTATGCTGTTTTTTTAGGTGATATGGACTTTCTTTAATGTCATGTACATTGCTATTCATAATTTTTAAGGGCATTAACTGTCTTTTCCCTCCTACATGATACTATTTAAGAGCATACAGTATTATCAGTCAGGCAATGAGATAATAATGGAAAAGTTTACTTACCACTCCACTACGTATGTCCCGATCGTCCTTTAGGTGTTTGTTCATCTCTCTGGGAGGATTGACGAGAATTAAAACAACTTTGAAGCACGTGAAAAAAATGCCAGGATGTACCTGAGGAGGTCAAGTTGCTTCATCAGGCTCTGCTTCTCTCTCTGGAGTCCTTCTGTAACCCGGTACATTTCCCTGAAATGATGATTACACTTGAGCTGTTTTGCTCCTGCGTGCACAGCTTGATAAACTACAAAAATGGCCGCACATCTCCTTCTCCTGGTGCAGCCTGGCCGCCTGCTCCTGCAGCATGGCCAGTTGCTCCTGGGCAACCAGCAGCTCCTGGCTGGTGGTCTCCAGCGCTCGCGACAGCTCGTCGTTGGTCGTCTTCAGCTTGACGTTCTCTACGTGGCTCTCCTGCTTCTCGCTGTTCAGCTCGCGGCACTGCAGCTCCAACTAGAAGGCACCAAAAACACAACGACAAACATGTCACGATACCAGGATTTCAGGCGTCGATACCAATGAATTTCCACCGTTCTTGATGTTCATTCAATACCACGATTAAAATAAAAACTGAACCAATTTACTTTTAAGTTTACAGTTTTGTCTTTCAAGTATTTCAAAGTGTCAAGTATTTAAGACCACTGTGCAACATCCATCCATCCATTTTCTACCGCTTATTCCCTTTTGGGAATCGGGCGGAAGGCGGGGTACACCCTGGACAAGTCGCCACCTCATCGCAGGGCCAACACAGATAGACAGACAACATTCACACTCACATTCACACACTAGGGCCAATTTAGTGTTGCCAATCAACCTATCCCCAGGTGCATGTCTTTGGAAGTGGGAGGAAGCCGGAGTACCCGGAGGGAACCCACGCATTCACGGGGAGAACATCCAAACTCCACACAGAAAGATCTCGAGCCTGGGATTGAACCCAGGACTGCAGGACCTTCGTATTATGAGGCAGACGCACTAACCCCTCTGCCACCGTGAAGCCCTGGCTAATTGTCATTGGTGAAAAATAACTGTAAGGAAAAAATATTAGCATTACAGCATGTTAACCTTTCAAGCTATTTTTGCTTCGCTAATTTTGCAGCTGTAACCCTTAAGAGTCATATAACTTGCTTAAAGCAACCCACACAGCTGCCTGTTTTTAAAGCATTATAATTGGCTGATTGTCATTGGTGAAAAATAACTGTAAGGAAAAAATATTAGCATTACAGCATGCTAACCTTTCAAGCTATTTTTGCTTCGCTAATTTTGTATCTGAAACCCTTAAGAGTCACATAACATGGTATTATCACGCCCTCATTGGGGTCCTTCAGGCATTAAAGGGTCTGTCACGCCAAATGTCTTCCGGGGGGAAGGTTTGCCAATCAACCTATCCCCAGGTGCATGTCTTTGGAAGTGGGAGGAAGCCGGAGTACCCGGAGGGAACCCACGCATTCACGGGGAGAACATGCAAACTCCACACAGAAAGATCTCGAGCCTGGGATTGAACCCAGGACTGCAGGACCTTCGTATTGTGAGGCAGACGCACTAACCCCTCTGCCACCGTGAAGCCCTCGATACCAATGAATTTCCACCATTCTTGATGTTCACTCAATACCACGATTAAAATAAAAACTGAACCAATTTACTTTTAAATTTACTGTTTTGTTTTTTAAGTGTTTCAAAGTGTCAAGTATTTAAGACCACTGTGCAACAACAGAATTAAAATATCAATATGAGCTGTCGAGGTGTAGCCATGCATTCAAAACAAAACAAACAATAATATGTTTGTAAGTACAATCCTAAATAACTAACAATAAAGCAATGAATATTTTACATTCTCAAAAGAACAGCACTGGTGTGGAGCCTTCAAGTATATAAAACTAACAGTATTGTTATTAATATCCTTTAAATATGGTGGTAGTGTGACATCATCGTGTCATTTGTAATAAAATAGGCTAATTAAAAGGTTAAAACATGTATTTAAGACCAATCTTAGTACTAATAAGAAATATTACACAAACAATTCAGCCTTTTCTTATTACGTTTTGCCATTTTGCTATATTTTTGTTTTTGTTTATTTTATTCCGCCCAAGCGTCATAAAATGAAATGCGTTCAGCAAAGGGCCCTGAGGCCCCACTAAAATGAGTAAAGCAGTGGGGTTCAAAGTGTCACCAAACGACAGAAAAGTGTCTCTAAGCTGTGTTTTCTTTACACTTATGGAAGGGATAAAGTTTCTGGAGCCTTTCCGCACACTCCTTGGGCTTGTGGTGGCGGATCTCTGCACTCACTCGCACGGTGAATACTTTACTGACTGCTTGAATTTGATTAGCAAAAAAACACAAGATACACCTCTCTTTCACTTTGAGTATGTTGTGTCCCACCAAGGCCTTCTCTGCTGGCCTAACATAACCAGAAATCATGATCATAATTAAAGATAAAAAATTTTTTTTTATTTACTTTCCCTAAATATCTAAAAGTATTCATATTCTCTTCACGTCATATTATGCTCCTTCCAGTGCTGTATTTTTAGTTTAAGTTTGTATCCAATCAGAGTTCAACTAGCTTATGTTGCCATGCTGTACCTAATCTGCCCCGAGGCCTTCATAATCAACAATGTGCACTGTAAGTGAACGGGGACATACAGGTGATAGATAGTTGCGATAGCCAATCAGATCACAGGTTATTGTCAATAAGGTCTTCTAACTGGCCTAAGGTTGAACATGACATTTACGCGTCCTGTAATTGGATACTCATCTGGATCGTTAGCGGATGAATTGGAGAACACAAAGTTGAGAGATAGTTGTGATAGCCAATCAGATCACACATTTTTGACAGTAGCCTATCCAAGTAGCCTGATGTTAACGAGACTGTGATTGGATACTCACTTGTCATTCCAAAGTGAGTATCCATTCACAAGTTTCAATTTAGCAGGAAGCAGGAAGTGTTGCGCCGTAGCCAGACCGGGATAGCAGAGAAGGAGAACAAAATGTTGATTAGGTGGCAGACATATATTTGCAAGGCCATTTTCAAGAAGGATATTTAGAGAGAAAGTACATCTTGTGAGACGATGTCGGTCAACCCTGGAAGCTAGCTCAGTTGTACGCCATTTCCACTCAAATAAGTCGAAAAGAAGCTCCAGCAAGAAATCTGCGTTCAAAAGACTCTGGCTTATTAGTGATTCCCAGAGCCCCAAAAAAGTCTGCGGGCTATAGAGCGTTTTCCGTTCGGGCTCCAGTACTCTGGAATGCCCTCCCGGTAACAGTTTGAGATGCTACCTCAGTAGAAGCATTTAAGTCTCACCTTAAAACTCATTTGTATACTCTAGCCTTTAAATAGACCTCCTTTTTAGACCAGTTGATCTGCCGCTTTTCTTTTTCTCCTATGTCCCCCCCTCCCTTGTGAAGGGGGTCCGGTCCGATGACCATGGATGAAGTACTGGCTGTCCAGAGTCGAGACCCAGGATGGACCGCTCGTCGGGACCCAGGATGGACCGCTTGCCTGTGTATCGGTTGGGGACATCTCTACGCTGCTGATCCGACTCCGCTTGGGATGGTTTCCTGTGGACGGGACTCTCGCTGCTGTCTTGGATCCGCTTTGAACTGAACTCTCGCGGCTGTGTTGGAGCCACTATGGATTGAACTTTCACAGTATCATGGTAGACGCGCTCGACATTCATTGCTTTCGGTCCCCCTAGAGGGGTGGGGGGGGTGCCCACATTTGAGGTCCTCTCCAAGGTTTCTCATAGTCAGCATTGCCACTGGCGTCCCACTGGGTGTGAATTCTCCCTGCCCACTGGGTGTGAGTTTTCCTTGCCCTTATGTGGGTTCTTCCGAGGATGTCGTTGTCGTAATGATTTGTGCAGTCCTTTGAGACATTTGTGATTTAGGGCTATATAAATAAACATTGATTGATTGATTGATTGACAATGAGGGGTACCACTGGCTTATATGGTGTTGAATAGGTGCTACAAATTGTGAGTTCAAACATATTTTTTTCCACTTTTAATATGTTTTTGCAATTTTAATTTTGACAGTACCACATCAATCAATCAATGTTTACTTATATAGCCCTAAATCACTAGTGTCTCAAAGGGCTGCACAAACCACCACGACATCCTCGGTAAGCCCACATAAGGGCAAGGAAAACTCACACCCAGTGGGACATCGGTGACAATAATGACCCAGTGGGACGTCGGTGACAATGATGACTATGAGAACCTTAGAGAGGAGGAAAGCAATGGATGTCGAGCGGGTCTAACATGATACTGTGAAAGTTCAATCCACAATGGATCCAACACAGTCGCGAGAGTCCAGTCCAAAGCGGATCCAACACAGCAGCGAGAGTCCCGTTCACAGCGGAGCCAGCAGGAAACCATCCCAAGCGGAGGCGGATCAGCATCGCAGAGATGTCCCCAGCCGATACACAGGCAAGCAGTACATGGCCACCGGATCGGACCGGACCCCCTCCACAAGGGAGAGTGGGACATAGAAGAAAAAGAAAAGAAACGGCAGATCAACTGGTCTAAAAAGGGAGTCTATTTAAAGGCTAGAGTATACAAATGAGTTTTAAGGTGAGACTTAAATGCTTCTACTGAGGTGGCATCTCGAACTGTTACCGGGAGGGCATTCCAGAGTACTGGAGCCCGAACGGAAAACGCTCTATAGCCCGCAGACTTTTTTTGGGCTTTGGGAATCACTAACAAGCCGGAGTCCTTTGAACGCAGATTTCTTGCCGGGACATATGGTACAATACAATCGGCAAGATAGGATGGAGCTAGACCGTGTAGTATTTTATACGTAAGTAGTAAAACCTTAAAGTCACATCTTAAGTGCACAGGAAGCCAGTGCAGGTGAGCCAGTACAGGCGTAATGTGATCAAACTTTCTTGTTCTTGTCAAAAGTCTAGCAGCCGCATTTTGTACCAACTGTAATCTTTTAATGCTAGACATGGGGAGATCCGAAAATAATACGTTACAGTAGTCGAGGCGAGACGTAACAAACGCATGGATAATGATCTCAGCGTCTTTAGTGGACAGAATGGAGCGAATTTTAGCGATATTACGGAGATGAAAGAAGGCCGTTTTAGTAACGCTTTTAATGTGTGCCTCAAAGGAGAGAGTTGGGTCGAAGATAATACCCAGATTCTTTACTGTGTCGCCTTGTTTAATTGTTTGGTTGTCAAATGTTAGAGTTGTATTATTAAATAGAGTTCGGTGTCTAGCAGGACCGATAATCAGCATTTCCGTTTTTTTGGCGTTGAGTTGCAAAAAGTTAGCGGACATCCATTGTTTAATTTCATTAAGACACGCCTCCAGCTGACTACAATCCGGCGTGTTGGTCAGCTTTAGGGGCATGTAGAGTTGGGTGTCATCAGCATAACAGTGAAAGCTAATACCGTATTTGCGTATGATGTCACCTAGCGGCAGCATGTAGATGCTGAAGAGTGCAGGGCCAAGGACCGAACCCTGGGGAACTCCGCACGTTACCTTAACGTAGTCCGAGGTCACATTGTTATGGGAGACACACTGCATCCTATCAGTAAGATAAGAGTTAAACCAAGACAGGGCTAAGATATGTTTTAATTGCTGATGCGTTTTGATTTTTAAATGCGCCAGAAAATAACCCATTTTGTACACGGTTGATGTGCTTTACTGCCCAGTAATATGTAGATGTATTTCTGTATAGTATTTCTCCAGCAATGGTAATGTGGTGACATCAATTATGGTATTTTGAGAGGTAATCATTGAAGTCGGACATCACTGAAGACCTAGGTGGGAAACGCACGGCCCGCCACTGACTTTGAGTACGTACATTTATTGGCTAAATATAACAACAAAGTGGCTAAAGTGCATCACAGATCATTTCTGCTACGTCACATTCTACAGTAAAGTAAGCGGAGTTATGTCACATCTACAGTTATACCTCACTTCCACTATCATTTGTTTAAGAACAAATGATAGTGGAAGAGAAGCACCAAATCTACATCTGTTACAGAATTTCACAAATAAATAAATATTTGGAAAAAATTTATATCTTTTTTTTAATTTTTTATAAATCACACATCAATAATTGATGCGGCTTGCCAAGGAAAAGGTGTTGTACAGTATTCGGCACTGACGATTCTGAAATAAAGCAGGTGTCGATGAATGATTTGCATGTTGGTATCAAACTATTGATACTTTTGTCAACCCTGTTGTGATTTTAAACCACAATGTGCCACAAACCCTCTTCTGCTTCTGGAAAAGATGCTCCAGCTCTTTCTCCTTAGAAGACAGCTGGTGCTCCAAGTCCTGGCTCCGTGACTGGAGGCGTTCTGAGTCCTGCAAACAAACGTGTCGAGGGTCACGGGAGAGGAGGAGGTGCCTGACAAGGACTTGCACCTTCAGCAGGAGCTTGTCTTTCTCCGTTTTGATCTGCGCCTCCATCTCCTCGTACAGATGTCGGATCTCGCTGTCGTGCGTCGCCGCCTTCCTGCAGAGGAGAGCGCCATCCTGTCATAACTCATCCATTGTTGACTAATGCGAGCTTAGAGATTCATTAGGATTGTTATCTACAGAAGTTGCAAGTTTATGGGAACCCCAATCTAATGTTATAAAGTACAGGCCAAAAGTTTGGACACGCCTTCTCAGTCAATGTGTTTTGTCACTGAAGGCATCACAACTATGAATGAACACGTTTAGTTATGTACGTAACCCATGTGTAATGTTCATATTGTTTGTGGGTGTGATGGTAATTAATTAACATAACATTAATATGTTTAATTTAACATACAAGTGTTTTATTGTGAGGGATTAAAAGCCACAAAATTCAACGGGTCCATCAGACCCACGAACGCTGGCTAAGTAACAACAATATGAACGTTGCACGGAACATTTCTCTGCCGGTTTCTGCACCCCACCGGGATTCTTCTTTTGTGTTTCTGCACTTGCGGCTCCCACACAAGGTTGCAACATTGTTTGTCAACATGGTCTGCTCTCATTTTCTCGCACATTTGACCCTCTGATGTTCTGTGTACCTACCACTCTGTCCTCCTCCTGTTCAGGCCTGTGTGTGTGTGTGGGTGTGTGTGTGTGTGTGTGTGTGGTACACAGAACATCAATTTCCACACTTCTATTATCCCCGGGTACAGTGGACCCGGACTTCTTATATGTAGTCCGACACTGATTGTTATTTCTTCTTCGGTACTCTTGTCTTGTTCTGTATATTGTACAGTATGTTGTATTTCTATAGTGTTTTGTATATTGTACAGGAATGCTTATTATTTTTATTGGATAGTAGTCTGTTTATTTCAATTGTTAGTTTTTTCCTTTATTACCTCTTGTGTTATTTATTTCACCCCATATTTGTTGCCACAACCGCACCTTAAATTGGAGTCTTTAATCTCGTTATATGCAAATATAATGACAATAAAGTCCATTCTATTCTATTCCATTCTATTCTAGTAGAAATGTGTAGGGGAGATGTACGGTGTGTGGTCATTAAATATGTATTCTGATATATGTTCTTCACAGAAAATGAGCCAGAGTCAGTCAGTCTCAGTTTAAAAAATTAATTGGTTGTATCCATTTTCTTCTAATAACATTTTTTAAACGGGTCCCACAGACACTAACACAACAAAAAAGGTGAATTAACTGAAAACATGTTTTTTATTCTAGTTTCTTCAAACAAGCCACCCTTTGCTCTGATTACTGCTTTGCACACTCTTGGCATTCTCTCGATGAACTTCAAGCACACCTGTGAAGTTAAAAAAAACATTTCCAAAAGTAATCAGAGCAAACGGTAGCTATTTTGAAGAAACTAGAATATAAAAAGTGTTTTCGGTTAATTCACCTTATTTTGTTGAATACATAACTCCGTGTGTTCATTCATAGTTTTGATGCCTTCAGTGAAATTCTACAATGTAAATAAATAGTCATGAAAATAAAGAACATGCGTTGAATGTCATGTCAGAACATGTCAGACTTAGCCCAGTCTTGGTTTAACTCTTATCTTACTGATAGGATGCAGTGTGTCTCCCATAACAGTGTGACCTCGGACTACGTTAAGGTAACGTGTGGAGTTCCCCAGGGTTTGGTCCTTGGCCCTGCACTCTTCAGCATCTACATGCTGCCGCTAGGTGACATCATACGCAAATACGGTGTTAGCTTTCACTCTTATGCTGATGACACCCAACTCTACATGCCCCTAAAGCTGACCAACACGCCGGATTGTAGTCAGCTGGAGGCGTGTCTTAATAAAATTAAACAATGGATGTCCGCTAACTTTTTGCAACTCAACGCCAAAAAAACGGAAATGCTGATTATCGGTCCTGCTAGACACCGAACTCTATTTAATAATACAACTCTAACATTTGACAACCAAACAATTAAACAAGGTGACTCGGTAAAGAATCTGGGTATTATCTTCGACCCAACTCTCTCCTTTGAGGCACACATTAAAAGCGTTACTAAAACGGCCTTCTTTCATCTCCGCAATATCGCTAAAATTCGCTCCATTCTGTCCACTAAAGACGCTGAGATCATTATCCATGCGTTTGTTACGTCTCGCCTCGACTACTGTAACGTATTATTTTCGGGTCTCCCCATGTCTAGCATTAAAAGATTACAGTTGGTACAAAATGCGGCTGCTAGACTTTTGACAAGAACAAGAAAGTTTGATCACATTACGCCTGTACTGGCTCACCTGCACTGGCTTCCTGTGCACTTAAGATGTGACTTTAAGGTTTTACTACTTACGTATGAAATACTACACGGTCTAGCTCCATCCTATCTTGCCGATTGTATTGTACCATATGTCCCGGCAAGAAATCTGCGTTCAAAGGACTCCGGCTTATTAGTGATTCCCAAAGCCCAAAAAAAGTCTGCGGGCTATAGAGCGTTTTCCGTTCGGGCTCCAGTACTCTGGAATGCCCTCCCGGTAACAGTTCGAGATGCCACCTCAGTAGAAGCATTTAAGTCTCACCTTAAAACTCATTTGTATACTCTAGCCTTTAAATAGACTCCCTTTTTAGACCAGTTGATCTGCCGTTTCTTTTCTTTTTCTTCTATGTCCCACTCTCCCTTGTGGAGGGGGTCCGGTCCGATCCGGTGGCCATGTACTGCTTGCCTGTGTATCGGCTGGGGACGACTCTGCGCTGCTGATCCGCCTCCGCTTGGGATGGTTTCCTGCTGGCTCTGCTGTGAACGGGACTCTCGCTGCTGTGTTGGATCCGCTTTGGACTGGACTCTCGCGACTGTGTTGGATCCATTATGGATTGAACTTTCACGGTATCATGTTAGACCCGCTCGACATCCATTGCTTACCTCCTCTCCAAGGTTCTCATAGTCATCATTGTCACCTACGTCCCACTGGGTCGTTATTGTTACCGATGTCCCACTGGGTGTGAGTTTTCCTTGCCCTTATGTGGGCCTACCGAGGATGTCGTGGTGGTTTGTGCAGCCCTTTGAGACACTAGTGATTTAGGGCTATATAAGTAAACATTGATTGATTGATTGATTGAATGAGAAGGTGTGTCCAAACTTTTGGCCTGTACTGTATGTCACTTTATGTTGCACATTTGATTTAAAAAATAGTTGCACCTTGGACACCTTGAGTATAAATAATCTCTAAAATCGACCACTTTATGTTTTCTCACGGGCAGAGCTGCAGATTAGCGATCATCTGACGCGGCTAAAAGGTTATCCGGTATGGAATTAAACACACCGTTACGTCACAGAAAATGACATAATGAACGTCAGTCATTGAAGCGTAAGAGCGTGTAAGTCAGCCAGTGGTGTGTGTCGTCTCACCTCTGGAGGGCGCTCTCCATCTCACGCTTCTCCTGGTGGGCCTCCTTTATCTGATGGGTGACCCTGGCGAGGAACTCCTCGAAGTTGGACAGCAGGTGGGGCTCGTCCCGCCTGAGCTGAGCCCACAGGCTCCGCACCTCGTCCGGGCTGCAGGAACAGTCCCAGGTCAGGTGACCCAGAATGTCTTCAGTTGAAAAGACAATGATGTCACTCACTCCTCAAACACATGACTCGCTCCCAAGCTCTCCAGCAGCATACAGAAGTGCTCTTCCTCGTCTTCGCCGCCTGACAGCTTGGCTTCCCATTGGCTCTGGTAGAGGGCCTCCTTGGTTCTGAACCCTGAACCAGTTGCCTGGTTCGGCTCGTCGGGCATCGAAATCCGCCGGCCTTGAAGGAACTGACCTGAAATAAACCCACATGTGACAACAAAGTTTCAAATACAGATTTAAAACTGAAAATGAAATTGCTCAGTTTTAACAAAAGTATCGCATCCGAACACTTTTAATATTACAAACCCCGTTTCCATATTAGTTGGAAAATTGTGTTGGATGTAAATATAAACGGAATACAATGATTTGCAAATCCTTTTCAACCCATATTCAGTTAAATATGCTACAAAGACAACATATTTGATGTTAAAACTTATAAAAAAAAATGTTGTTGCAAACAATCATTAACTTTAGAATTTGATGCCAGCAACACGTGACAAAGAAGTTGGGAAAGGTGGCAATAAATACTGAAAAAGTTGAGGAATGCTCATCAAACACTTATTTGGAACATCCCACAGGTGTGCAGGCTAATTGGGAACAGGTGGGTGCCATGATTGGGTATAAAAACAGCTTCCATGAAATGCTGAGTCATTCAAAAACAAGGATGGGGCGAGGGTCACCAATTTGTAAGCAAATTGTCGAACAGTTTTAGAACAACATTTCTCAACAAGCTATTGCAAGGAATTTAAGGATTTTATCATCTACGGTCAGTTATCATCAAAAGCTTCAGAGAATCCGGAGAAATCACTGCACGTAAGCGATGATATTACAGACCTTTGATCCCTCAGGCGGTACTGCATCAAAAACCAGCATCAGTGTGTAAAGGATATCACCACAGGGGATCAGGAACACTTCATAAAACCACTGTCAGTAACTACAGTTGGTCGCTACATCTGTAAGTGCAAGTTAAAACTCTACTACGCAAAGCTAAAGCCATTTATCAACAACACAAAGGAACGCCGCCGGCTTCTCTGGGCCCGAGATCATCTAAGATGGTCTGATGCAAAGTGGAAAAGTGTTCTGTGGTCTGACGAGTTCACATTTCAAATTAAATTTGGAAACTGTGGACATGGCGTCCTCCGGAACAAAGAGGAAAATAACAATCCGGATTGTTATAGGCGCAAAGTTCAAAAGCCAGCATCTGCGATGGTATGGGGGTGTATTAGTGCCCAAGGCATGGGTAACTTACACATCTGTGAAGGCACCATTAATGCTGAAAGGTCCATACAGGTTTTGGAGCAACATATGTTGTCATCCAAGCAACGTTATCATGGACGCCCCTGCTTATTTCAGCAAAACGATGTCAAAACACGTGTTACAACAGCGTGGCTTTGTAGTAAAAGAGTGCGGGTACTTTCCTGGCCCGCCTGCAGTCCAGACATGTCTCCCATCGAAAATGTGTGACAACAAGACCCCGGACTGTTCAACAACTTAAGTTGTACATCTAGCAAGAATGGTAAAGAATTCCAATTTCCAGTTTCCTCAGCTCCCAAACGTTTATTGAGTGTTGTTGAAAGAAAATGTGATGCAACACTGTGGTGAACTTGCCCTTTCCCAACTACTTTGGCACGTGTTGCAGCCATGAAATTCTAAGTTAATTATTTGCAAAAAAAAACAAGGTTTATGAGTTTGAACATCAAATATCTTGTCTTTGTAGTGGATTCATCTGAATATGGGTTGAAAAGGATTTGTCATTGTATTCTGTTTATATTTACATCTAACACAATTTCCCAACTCATATAGAAACAGGTTTGTACATTTAAGTGGATTCACATGTACTTTATCTCATTATGTGAATCATAACTGACTTAACTATTCAGAATTAATTGATGTAAAGTATGCAAAAATGAAGGACAGAAAGTAAACGTGGGTTAGTACTGGAATTGCTATGAGGTAGAAAAGGGGTAGGATTTAATAAGCTCTGCTTATTCCTACTCTTTTTCAGACATGTTGTAAACAAAGATTAAAAATGCGATGTATCTTATTGAAATTATATACATGTTCGAAATAAACTTCAACCAACTTATTTATTACCCACTGTTTATTTAGCTCATTTTTCTTACAAATTGAATGTCAATATTTAGTTTGTATTTCCATGACATTTATCCAAGTGTGGAATTTTAATACAATAATACATATCCCAAAAATATTTTGTGAATTTCAGTCAGATGAGGATTTAATTAAATGTTTTAACCTTATACATACTTTAACCCAAGAACATTTTTAAAGCTTTAACAATAACATGAGTACCTATTTTTGGAAGTGTATTTTTAAGTTTATTTAGCCATTGCCATGCTTGAAAATGCTTAATTAAGGCCAAAAATATTAAAAGATTTAACAGTGTCTGATAAAATAATGATATTGGTGCCTTGAATATCATCCGATACCGAAATTAAACCGACCCAAAAGGGAATAAGTGGTAGAAAAATGGATGGATGGATGATATCAGCACAAATCATACATATTTGTAATATTTTGTAATGTGAAATGTTAGAAAAGGTTTGATCAAGTAACATTTGTCAACCAAAAAACAATGGTAGGTATGAAAAACAATAACCCCTTTATTATTAACCATCTGGAAGAAACTTACGCTGTCATTAATAAAAATTGTTTTTGGCGACACATAGTGGCCACAATAATAAATGAAGTTACGCTCATGAGGCAATAAGCTGAATGATGTGGACACGTTTCTTACTTGATACGTTTTAATACACTTCTGCCTTGGAGACTTTGTATGTGTAAGTTATATGCAACTATAGTTATTTGATACTTGTTTATTTTGACAAATGTGTTGTTTCAGACTGCAATATTGCTTAAGATAGATAGATAGTACTTTATTGGTTCCTTCAGGAGAGTTCCTTCAGGAAAATTAAAATTCCAGCAGCAGTGTACAGAGTTGAGATCAATTTAAATAAAAGTAAAAAGTAAATAATGGGGGTTTAAATGGAAACATCCATCCATCCATCCATCATCTTCCGCTTATCCGAGGTCGGGTCGCGGGGGCAGCAGCCTAAGCAGGGAAGCCCAGACTTCCCTATCTCCAGCCACTTCGTCTAGCTCTTCCCGGGGGATCCCGAGGCGTTCCCAGGCCAGCCGGGAGACATAGTCTTCCCAACGTGTCCTGGGTCTTCCCCGTGGCCTCCTACCAGCTGGACGTGCCCTAAACACATCCCTAGGGAGGCGTTCGGGTGGCATCCTGACCAGATGCCCGAACCACCTCATCTGGCTCCTCTCGATGTGGAGGAGCAGCGGCTTTACGTTGAGCTCCTCCCGGATGGCAGAGCTTCTCACCCTATCTCTAAGGGAGAGCCCCGCCACACGGCGGAGGAAACTCATTTCGGCCGCTTGTACCCGTGATCTTATCCTTTCGGTCATGAGCTTTGGGTCATGACCGAAAGGTGAGGATGGGAACGTAGATCGACCGGTAAATTGAGAGCTTTGCCTTCCGGCTCAGCTCCTTCTTCACCACAACGGATCGATACAACGTCCGCATTACTGAAGACGCCGCACCGATCCGCCTGTCGATCTCACGATCCACTCTTCCCCCACTCGTGAACAAGACTCCTAGGTACTTGAACTCCTCCACTTGGGGCAGGGTCTCCTCCCCAACCCGGAGATGGCACTCCACCCTTTTCCGGGCGAGAACCATGGACTCGGACTTGGAGGTGCTGATTCTCATTCCGGTCGCTTCACACAAAATAGAGAAATATTACAATAAGAATAAAAACTAAAAAGCAACAATGGGAATAAAAATATAACAGTAAAATAAGGCTATAACAAGACAAAGTAGGCAGTAGTGTCCTTGTTATGAAAATGTATTGCACTGTTATTGTTTTGCATCCCCTGTCATCCTAGTACCCCCCATCCCAGAGAGGAGTTGTACAATCTAATGGTGTGTGGGACAAAGGAGTTTTTGAGTCTATTAGTCCTGCACTTGGGATGAAGCAGTCTAACACTGAACAGGCTCCTCTGGCTACTGATAACACTATGCAGAGGGTGACTGGCATCATCCAGGATGCTCACTAGTTTGTCAACAGTCCTCTTCTCTGCCACCGTCACCAGTGAGTCCAGTTTCATTCCCATTGTAGAACCGGCCCGCCTGATCAGTTTCTCAAGTCTGGAGAGTCTTAAATATGGACACTTATCGCATGTTCTTTTGTGTGCTTAACTATTGTATAGCTGCTAGCTCCTCGTAGCCTATGGCCTACTATGTTTACCTTTTGTAAATGACTTGACTAAAATAGAAGAAAAGAGAAACCTTATGTGTCCTTTGAAGAACATTTATGTTAATTCAGAAGGCCTTTGACACTGTTAACCACGCTATACTGTTGGATAAGCTCCGAGCAATCGGATTCGACGAAACCTCATCGAGCTGGATGCAATCTTACTTGGAGGGGAGGAAACAGGTGGTAGAGGTGAATGGCACCATGTCCCCTCCCCTCTCAGTAAGCTGTGGAGTCCCCCAAGGCAGGATACTAGGACCTTTACTGTTCCTAATATACGTAAATGACATGCCATCAGCATGACACTGTGAATTGTTCATGTTTGCGGATGACTCGGCCCTGCTGGTATCCGGCAAGGACAAGTCACAGGTGGAACAAATCCTCAGTGCTGAACTCCTCAATATTTGCACCTGGCTCGCTGACAACAAGCTATCCATACACTTAGGTAAAACGGAATCCATCCTATTTGGGTCCCATATCAAACTTAAGAAGGTCAGTGACTTCACTATAAAAGTGGGTGACATTGTTATCACCAGGAAGGATGAGATCACCTACCTAGGTTCCATTCTAGAGGCTAATCTTTCCTGTGATAAAATGGCAACCAAGGTGATCAAAAAGGTCAATCAATCAATGTTTATTTATATAGCCCCAAATCACAAATGTCTCAAAGGACTGCACAAATCATTACGACTACAACATCCTCGGAAGAACCCACAAAAGGGCAAGGAAAACTCACACCCAGTGGGCAGGGAGAATTCACATCCAGTGGGACGCCAGTGACAATGCTGACTATGAGAAACCTTGGAGAGGACCTCAGATGTGGGCAACCCCCCCCCCCCTCTAGGGGACCGAAAGCAATGGATGTCGAGTGGGTCTAACATGATACTGTGAAAGTTCAATCCATAGTGGCTCCAAGACAGCAGCGAGAGTCCCGTCCACAGGAAACCATCTCAAGCGGATCAGCAGCGTAGAGATGTCCCCAACCGATACAGGCGAGCGGTCCATCCTGGGTCCCGACGAGCGGTCCATCCTGGGTCTCGACTCTGGACAGCCAGTACTTCATCCATGGTCATCGGACCGGACCCCTTCCACAAGGGAGGGGGGGACATAGGAGAAAGAACCAAGGAACGAGATTCCTCTACAGAATCTCCTCTCTAGTCAACAAAAGCACCTTGAGGATTCTAGCGGGAACTCTCATTCAACCCTTCTTCGATTACGCTTGCACCTCCTGGTACCCCAGCACCTCCAAAACCCTCAAATCTAGACTCCAAACATCCCAGAATAAGCTAGTCCGGTTACTTTTAGACCTCCACCCCAGATCACACCTCAATCCAACCCACTTCTCCAAAGTGGGCTGGCTCAGGGTGGAGGACAGAGTAAAACAACTTGCAGTGAGCCTGGTCTATAAAATCCGCTACACCTCCTTGATACCGAAGTACATGTCAAACTACTTCCTTAACGTAAATGACCGCCATAACCACAACACCAGGGGGAGCTCCACAAACCACGTTACACCCAGATTCCGATCTAACAAAGGTCTTAACTCATTCTCTTTCTATGCCACATCAATGTGGAATGCACTCCCAACAGGTGTAAAAGTAAGTGCATCTCTTTCCTCCTTCAAAACCGCTCTAAAACAACACCTCCAGGCAACTTCAACACTTTACTAACACCCTCCTCCATTCACATCCCATCTCCCCGGATTATAAACAACTCAAATGTACTTCTAATGTATATACTTGTTCTTATGCTATGTGAACTCACTATGTTCTCTGCTGGCTGTACATATCCTACTAAATAAGACCTACACTGTTTCAATGTCCATTTCTCGGTTGATGCAATTGTTGATGACTGAAGTACTGATATCAACCAAAGCTCCTCATCCCACCCCCCGGATTGTAAATAATGCAAATAATTCAATGTACATACTATGATGATTAACTTGTGTGATGACTGTATTATGTTGATAGTATATATTTGTACCATGAATTGATTAACGTGGACCCCGACTTAAACAAGTTGAAAAACTTATTCGGGTGTTACCATTTAGTGGTCAATTGTACGGAATATGTACTGTACTGTGCAATCTACTAATAAAAGTATCAATCAATCAATCAATCAACTAGTTGTCCAGTATTGGATAAGGAAAACCACTGCAGGAATGTTTGTATCAGACATTTTAGATAAAAGCTGATATTATCGGATACTTGTGTTTTTTGACGGTATCGGGCTGATAAACGAACTCAAAATTGGATCGGGAAAAAAATAACATTTGCCTGAATGCATTTATTTTTTTACTCATAAGCCATAGTCAAACGAAAACAGCAAAGAACCGTGATGTCATTTTTTTAATAAATATATTTAAAAAACACATTGATAAAGTTAACCAGAAATATTTGAAGCGTGAAGTGATTGAGCGACGAATGTACCTATTTTTTCACCAAAAAGCTTTTTAATTACATTTATCAATGTGTGTACTCTGAAATACATTGAAATTATTGTAAAAAATAGTTGTTTTTTTTCATGCATGTATTCTAAAATGTGTTTCAACTTTTACTGAATATAACCTAGTGTAAAACACACACAAAAAATGGTTAATGTTGGTCAAACATGTCAAGAAAATACAACTACGTGAAATTTTTAGTTCTGTGGTCAGATGAAACAGAAATTGAGCTGTTTGGCCACAATACCCCAGCAATATGTTTGGAGGAGAAAAGGTGAGGCCTTGTATCCCAGGAACACCAGGCCTACCATCAAGCATGGTGGTGGTAGTATTATGCTCTGGGCCTGTTTTTCTGTCAATGGAACTGGTGCTTTACAGAGAGTAAATGGGACAATGAAAAAGGAGGATTACCTGCAAATTCTTCAGGACAACCTAAAATCATCAGCCCCGAGTTTGGGTCTTGGGTGCAGTTGGGACAATGACCCCAAACACAGGTCAAAAGTGGTAAATGAATGGCTAAACCAGGCTTGAATTTAGATTTTAGAATGGTCTTCCCAAATTACTGACTTAAATGTGTGGACAATGCTGAAGAAACAAGTCCATGTCAGAAAACCAACACATTTAGCTGAACTGCACAACTTTTGTAAAGAGGAGTGGTCAAAAATTCAACCAGAAGCTTGTGGATGGCTACCAAAAGCACCTTATTGCAGTGAAACTTGCCAAGGGACATGTAACCAAACATTAACATTTTGATCCAGCAGATTTGGTCACATTTTCAGCAGACCCATAATACATTTATAAAAGAACCAAACTTAATGAATGTTTTTTTTAGACCAACAAGTATGTGCTCTAATCACTATCGCAAAAAAATAAGAGTTGTAGAAATTATTGGAAATGCAAGACAGTCATGACATTATGTTTGTATACAGTAGCCCGTAAGGACCAGATGAGTAGCCCGCTGGCCTGTTCTAAAAATAGCTCAAATAGCAGCACTTACCAGTGAGCTGCCTCTATTTTTCAAATTTTATTTATTTACTAGCTGGTCTCGCTTTGCTCGATATTTTTAATTGTAAGAGAGACAAAACTCAAATAGAATTTGAAAATCCAAGAAAATATTTTAAAGACTTGGTCTTTACTTGTTCAAATAAATTCATGTATTTTTTTACTTTGCTTCTTATAACTTTCAGAAAGACAATTTTAGAGAAAAAATACCACCTTAAAAATGATTTTAGGATTTTTAAACACATACCATTTTACCTTTTAAATTCCTTCCTCTTCTTTCCTGACAATTTAAATCAATGTTCAAGTAAAAAAAAAATTTTATTGTAAAGAATAATAAATACATTTTAATTTAATTCGTCATTTTAGCGTCTGTTTTTTCGACGAAGAATATTTGTAAAATATTTATTCAAACCTATTGTGATTAAAATTCAAAAAAAATATTCAGGCAAATCTAGAAAATCTGTAGAATCAAATTTAAATCTTATTTCAAAGTCTTTTGAATTTAAAAAAAATTTTTTTTTTCTGGAAAATCTAAAATAAATAATGGTTTGTTTGTCTTTGTTAGCTTGGTCCAATTTGTTATGTATTCTAAGAAAGTACATATTGGATTTTAACCTATTTAGAATATGTCATCAAAATTCTAAAATTAATCTTAATCAGGAAAAAATACTATTGATGTTCCATAAATTATTTCCAAAAGATTCAAATCAGCTAGTTTTTCTTTTTTTCGGTAGAAATTTGAATTTCAAAAAGTCGAAATTGAAGATAAACTATGTTTCAAAATTAAATTTAATTTTTTTTCGTGTTTTCTCCTCTTTTAAACCTTTCAACTAAGTATTTTTTTCATCATTTATTCTCTACAAAAAAACTTCCGTAAAAGGAAAAAAATTGTACGACGGAATGACACACTGAAATACAATTTATTTGTGTATCAAACTGGTAGCCCTTCGCATTAATCAGTACCCAAGAATAGCTCTTGGTTCCCAAAGCTTGGTGACACCTGCTCTACTGTGTATATCAGGGGTGCCCATTACGTCGATCGCGAGCTACCAGTCGACCGCGGGAGGGGGGTGTCAGTCGATCTCCAGCCAGGCTTTTAAAAAAAATAGACCTAAAAATTAGTGATCATCAATCTTCACCAAGACGTCACTTAAATGACATTTACGGTAACGGAGGGTCCTGTGAGATGACGCTGGCTGCTGCAAGATCATTATTATGAAAATATGACCGAGAGGAAGGCGAGAAACACTTTTTATTTCAACAGACTCTCGCGCCGTACCTTCCATCAAAACTCTAAAGGCCGACTGCACATTTCCTATCTTCACAATAAAAGCCCTGCTTCATGCTGCCTGCGCTAACTAAATACAGAGTCTCGGAAAACTGGCGAGCACAAGCGATCCCTCAGAAAGCTGGCGTGGTGGAACAAGCTCAGTGATGAGCTGAAGACATGCAATTCTTTGGTAAGGTTTAAGAAAACATTGAAAGGTGAAATAATTGAAAATTATAAAATATAGTCACAATTACTTTCATCCCATTGATTTTTGATTTTTTTTTTTTTTTTATGTTGATGTTCCAGGCAATCTAATTTTCTGTGAAGGTATAGGATAGGCAAATATAAGCTTTGGCTTCAGCCTATTCCTTTTTTGGTCATTCTTTTTCTTTTCTTTTATGTGTAAATGTGCATTATTGTATACATATAACATGTACTGTAAAAGTGATCACACACAATGGTTGATTGATTTGATTTGATTGATTATATGACCGAAATAAACTTATTTCATTCATTTCATTTAATTTCACATCAATTGTGCACGCCAGCTTTCCGAGACGCTTATTTAGTTAGCGCAGGCAGCATGAAGCAGGGCTTTTATTGTGAAGATAGGAAATGTGCAGTCGGCCTTTAGAGTTTTGACGGAAGGGACGGCGCGAAAGTCTGTTGAAATAAAAAGTGTTTCTCGCCTTCCTCTCTGTCATTTTTTCATAATAATGAACTGGCAGCAGCCAGCGTCATCTAACAAGACCCTCGGGTGCCGTGAATGTCAATCAAGCAAGCTACGGAATTTGCCGCCAATGTTTTCCTTGTAAAGTGTATGGAAGCTGGATGAATTAGATGCCTAAAACCAACCACTTTCATGTGGTATTGTACAGAAAGGACAACTTTTTTTCTCCTCCATTTGAAAATGTGGGCGTTATCATCATTACTGTCTGATTCCGATCAATGCGAGTCATCAGAATCAGGTAATACACCAACTTATATTCTTGTCTTCGTGAAAGAAAGACATCTATATGTGTTACACATGCTTGTATTATCATTAAACACATTTAACTTGTTTACAAAAATGTCTCTTTCATAAATAAATAAATATAAATGATACATATAAATGAGGTAGATCCCCTCGAGTTGGTCAATTGAAAAGTAGCTCGCCTGCAGAAAAAGTGTGGGCATCCCTGGTGACCATAGGTGAGGATGGGAACGTAGATCGACCGGTAAATTGAGAGCTTTGCCTTCCGGCTCAGCTCCTTCTTCACCACAACGGATAGATACAACGTCCGCATTACTGAAGACGCCGCACCGAATCGCCTGTCGATCTCACGATCCACTCTTCCCTCACTCATGAACAAGACTCCTAGGTACTTGAACTCCTCCACTTGGGGCAGGGTCTCCTCCCCAACCCGGAAAACAAATCAGTGTTATTGATATTAGTGTTAACATATATTTTTCTTACATAATATTGTTTTGCTATATTTTTCAATTGTCGCTGCGTATTGTACTTTGTTATGAATTGTTCGAGAGTCTAAGAGACTTCTCTGTCCCGGCAAGAAATCTGCGTTCAAAGGACTCCGGCTTGTTAGTGATTCCCAAAGCCCAAAAAAAGTCTGCGGGCTATAGAGCGTTTTCCGTTCGGGCTCCAGTACTCTGGAGTGCCCTCCCGGTAACAGTTCGAGATGCCACCTCAGTAGAAGCATTTAAGTCTCACCTTAAAACTCATTTGTATACTCTAGCCTTTAAATAGACTCCCTTTTTAGACCAGTTGATCTGCCGTTTCTTTTCTTTTTCTTCTATGTCCCACTCTCCCTTGTGGAGGGGGTCCGGTCCGTTCCGGTGGCCATGTACTGCTTGCCTGTGTATCGGCTGGGGACATCTCTGCGCTGCTGATCCGCCTCCGCTTGGGATGGTTTCCTGCTGGCTCCGCTGTGAACGGGACTCTCGCTGCTGTGTTGGATCCGCTTTGAACTGGACTCTCGCGACTGTGTTGGATCCATTGTGGATTGAACTTTCACAGTATCATGTTAGACCCGCTCGACATCCATTGCTTTCCTCCTCTCTAAGGTTCTCATAGTCATTATTGTCACCGATGTCCCACTGGGTGTGAGTTTTCCTTGCCCTTATGTGGGCCTACCGAGGATGTCGTGGTGGTTTGTGCAGCCCTTTGAGACACTAGTGATTTAGGGCTATATAAGTAAACATTGATTGATTGATTGATTGATATATATTCCTAACAAAACAACCCTAATGTATAAACCGTAGCCTGGGTGGAGGTATCAACACTGGGACGTACTGAATCCAGAAGAGAAGGCCTCCAGCGTGAGGTATCCACTGTGCTCCGTGTCCAGGGAGTCAAAGACGTCCTCCAGCTCCTCAGCAGACAGCGGCAGCTCCCTGTGGAGCCTCTGACATCAACACACACTGTCCATCAAAAACTAAATTAATTAATCAATCGATCAAAAGACCCCATCTGCTCTCACCCTCATGTCAGTGCGCGTGATGAAGCCTTTGCTCTCCACATCGCACGTCTGGAAGAACTCCCTGGTCTTGTCCAGCAGGGCGATGTGACCCCAGCCCTTGGTCCTCCTGCTGTCCTGCTGGCCAGCCATGCTCGTCCTACAGAGGCATGTAGGTCAGTGTGGACTCAAGACGCCGGGCCTCCTCACCGGGTGGCGCTAATCGCCCTGAGCCTTTTCGGTTGCCGTGGCGACGGAGGAAAAAAACCGCCACATGAGAAGCCAAGTTTGTGCTCTTGAATTTGCTGTAATGTTTGGAATGCCACACTGTTCAACTTCTCACCTTTTATAGGACTTACAAAACAACAAGTAGACACCGCACACTTGGGAAAAAAAACAGGTAGTAAATTTTACGGGGGGAGAAAAAAAAAAAAAGTTGAGTTGTCTGAATTTTACTGTAAAAAACACCAACTAACTGTTTGCTGGCGGCTAGAGCGCTAATTGTTAGTTGGCAACTACTGTGCTAATCGCTAGCTGAAAACTACAGCGCTAATGGCTAGCTGAGAACTAAAGTGGTACCCGGGGGGTTTTTCACCACTGTACGCTTCAAATACCGGACAGCAGTTGCACACAGCATCCTCTTTCTACCACGCCCAGGTAGTGTTTACACTGTGCCTTTAGCTTTAAACTTGCGAATTATGCTCCCAACTGTGTCTCTTGGAATGTGTAATGTCTTTGCTATTTTCTTATATCCATATCCTTTCTTGTGAAGAGAAATTACCTCCTGTCTTGACTTCTTTGACCACTCCCTGGACTTCACCATGTTGCAAATACACCATTGACCATCTACAAGAAGCTGAGCGTCACAGCGACTTTTTTAATCAGTTTAATTGTTGCTCGTTATGGTTCTAATCACATCTACAGGTGTTTTGTACACCTAATTGAAAAGACCTTATTCAAATTCTGTTCTTAAAGAGTTATGATTTTAAAGGGGTTGAATAATTTTGTCAATGAGATATTAAGAGAAATGACACTGTTACAAAATATAATGTAATTCAAGTTGCGTTTGTCTATTTAATGCATCTTCATTTGATATGACTATAAACAAAATACGGAATAAATGTCCTACTTGCTAAAACACCAAAATTGTGTGGGGGTTGAATCATTTTGATCACAACTGTATCAACTAGAGCGCTAATCGCTAGCGGATGAATAATGCGGTAATTGGTAGATTGCAACTGGAACGCTTATCACTAGCTGACAACTACTGCTCCAATCGCCAGCTGGCTGCTAGTGTGCAAATTGCTAGGTGGCAAGAAGTGCGCAAGTCATGAGCAGGCAACTGCTGTGCTAATCGTTTGCTGGAAACTAGTGCGTTAATCACAAATTGGCAATTGGCTCATTAATCGCCAGCTGGCAAATAGTGTTCAAATTGCAAGCTAGCAACTAGGGGACTGATCACAAGCTGGCAACTGGTGCCTTAATCGCTGACAACTAGCGCTCTAATCGCCATCTAGCAACTCACGTGCAAATCGCAGCTAACAACTAGTGGACTAATTAAAAGGTGGCAATTGGTGCATTAGGGCTTCACGGTGGAAGAGGGGTTAGTGCGTCTGCCTCACAATACGAAGGTCCTGCAGTCCTGGGTTCAAATCCAGGCTCGGGATCTTTCTGTGTGGAGTTTGCATGTTCTCCCCGTGACTGCGTGGGTTCCCTCCGGGTACTCCGGCTTCCTCCCACTTCCAAAGACATGCACCTGGGGATAGGTTGATTGGCAACACTAAATTGGCCCTAGTGTGTGAATGTGAGTGTGAATGTTGTCTGTCTATCTGTGTTGGCCCTGCGATGAGGTACCGACTTGTCCAGGGTGTACCCCGCCTTCCGCCCGATTGTAGCTGAGATAGGCGCCAGCGCCCCCCGCGTCCCCAAAAGGGAATAAGCGGTAGAAAATGGATGGATGGATGGCAATTGGTGCATTAATCACTGACAACTTGCGCTATAATCGCCAGCTGGCAACTAGCGTGCAAATTGCAAACTAGCAACTAGTGGACTAATCCCAAATTGGCAACTGGCGCATTGTTTGCTAGCTGACAACAAGCGCTCTAATCGCCAGCTGGCAACTAGCGTGCAAATTGCAAACTAGCAACTAGTGGACTAATCCCAAATTGGCAACTGGCGCATTGTTTGCTAGCTGACAACAAGCGCTCTAATCGCCAGCTGGCAACTAGCGTGCAAATTGCAAACTAGCAACTAGTGGACTAATCCCAAATTGACAACTGGCGCATTGTTTGCTAGCTGACAACAAGCGCTCTAATCGCCAGCTGGCAACTAGCGTGCAAATTGCAAACTAGCAACTAGTGGACTAATCCCAAATTGGCAACTGGCGCATTGTTTGCTAGCTGACAACAAGCGCTCTAATCGCCAGCTGGCAACTAGCGTGCAAATTGCAAACTAGCAACTAGTGGACTAATCCCAAATTGACAACTGGCGCATTGTTTGCTAGCTGACAACAAGCGCTCTAATCGCCAGCTGGCAACTAGCGTGCAAATTGCAAACTAGCAACTGTGGACTAATCCCAAATTGGCAACTGGCGCATTGTTTGCTAGCTGACAACAAGCGCTCTAATCGCCAGCTGGCAACTAGCGTGCAAATTGCAAACTAGCAACTGTGGACTAATCCCAAATTGACAACTGGCGCATTGTTTGCTAGCTGACAACAAGCGCTCTAATCGCCAGCTGGCAACTAGCGTGCAAATTGCAAACTAGCAACTAGTGGACTAATCCCAAATTGGCAACTGGCGCATTGTTTGCTAGCTGACAACAAGCGCTCTAATCGCCAGCTGGCAACTGGCGTGCAAATTGCAAACTAGCAACTAGTGGACTAATCCCAAATTGGCAACTGGCGCATTGTTTGCTAGCTGACAACAAGCGCTCTAATCGCCAGCTGGCAACTAGCGTGCAAATTGCAAACTAGCAAGTGTGGACTAATCCCAAATTGACAACTGGCGCATTGTTTGCTAGCTGACAACAAGCGCTCTAATCGCCAGCTGGCAACTAGCGTGCAAATTGCAAACTAGCAACTAGTGGACTAATCCCAAATTGGCAACTGGCGCATTGTTTGCTAGCTGACAACAAGCGCTCTAATCGCCAGCTGGCAACTAGCGTGCAAATTGCAAACTAGCAACTGTGGACTAATCCCAAATTGGCAACTGGCGCATTGTTTGCTAGCTGACAACAAGCACTCTAATCGCCAGCTGGCAACTAGCGTGCAAATTGCAAACTAGCAAGTGTGGACTAATCCCAAATTGACAACTGGCGCATTGTTTGCTAGCTGACAACAAGCGCTCTAATCGCCAGCTGGCAACTAGCGTGCAAATTGCAAACTAGCAACTAGTGGACTAATCCCAAATTGGCAACTGGCGCATTGTTTGCTAGCTGACAACAAGCGCTCTAATCGCCAGCTGGCAACTAGCGTGCAAATTGCAAACTAGCAACTGTGGACTAATCCCAAATTGGCAACTGGCGCATTGTTTGCTAGCTGACAACAAGCGCTCTAATCGCCAGCTGGCAACTAGCGTGCAAATTGCAAACTAGCAACTAGTGGACTAATCCCAAATTGGCAACTGGCGCATTGTTTGCTAGCTGACAACAAGCGCTCTAATCGTCAGCTGGCAACTAGCGTGCAAATTGCAAACTAGCAACTGTGGACTAATCCCAAATTGGCAACTGGCGCATTGTTTGCTAGCTGACAACAAGCGCTCTAATCGCCAGCTGGCAACTAGCGTGCAAATTGCAAACTAGCAACTAGTGGACTAATCCCAAATTGGCAACTGGCGCATTGTTTGCTAGCTGACAACAAGCGCTCTAATTGCCAGCTGGCAACTAGCGTGCAAATTGCAAACTAGCAACTAGTGGACTAATCCCAAATTGACAACTGGCGCATTGTTTGCTAGCTGACAACAAGCGCTCTAATCGCCACCTGGCAACTAGCGTGCAAATTGCAAACTAGCAACTAGTGGACTAATCCCAAATTGGCAACTGGCGCATTGTTTGCTGGCTGACAACAAGCGCTCTAATCGCCAGCTGGCAACTAGCGTGCAAATTGCAAACTAGCAACTAGTGGACTAATCCCAAATTGGCAACTGGCGCATTGTTTGCTAGCTGACAACAAGCGCTCTAATCGCCAGCTGGCAACTAGCGTGCAAATTGCAAACTAGCAACTAGTGGACTAATCCCAAATTGGCAACTGGCGCATTGTTTGCTAGCTGACAACAAGCGCTCTAATCGCCAGCTGGCAACTAGCGTGCAAATTGCAAACTAGCAACTAGTGGACTAATCCCAAATTGGCAACTGGCGCATTGTTTGCTAGCTGACAACAAGCGCTCTAATCGCCAGCTGGCAACTAGCTTTCAAATTGCAAACTAGCAACTAGTGGACTAATCCCAAATTGGCAACTGGCGCATTGTTTGCTAGCTGACAACAAGCGCTCTAATCGCCAGCTGGCAACTAGCGTATAAATTGCAAACTAGCAACTGTGGACTAATCCCAAATTGGCAACTGGCGCATTGTTTGCTAGCTGACAACAAGCGCTCTAATCGCCAGCTGGCAACTAGCATGCAAATTGCAAACTAGCAACTAGTGGACTAATCCCAAATTGGCAACTGGCGCATTGTTTGCTAGCTGACAACAAGCGCTCTAATCGCCAGCTGGCAACTAGTGTGCAAATTGCAAACTAGCAACTAGTGGACTAATCCCAAATTGGCAACTGGCGCATTGTTTGCTAGCTGACAACAAGCGCTCTAATCGCCAGCTGGCAACTAGCGTGCAAATTGCAAACTAGCAACTAGTGGACTAATCCCAAATTGGCAACTGGCGCATTGTTTGCTAGCTGACAACAAGCACTCTAATCGCCAGCTGGCAACTAGCATGCAAATTGCAAACTAGCAACTAGTGGACTAATCCCAAATTGGCAACTGGCGCATTGTTTGCTAGCTGACAACAAGCGCTCTAATCGCCAGCTGGCAACTAGCGTGCAAATTGCAAACTAGCAACTAGTGGACTAATCCCAAATTGGCAACTGGCGCATTGTTTGCTAGCTGACAACAAGCGCTCTAATTGCCAGCTGGCAACTAGCGTGCAAATTGCAAACTAGCAACTAGTGGACTAATCCCAAATTGACAACTGGCGCATTGTTTGCTAGCTGACAACAAGCGCTCTAATCGCCACCTGGCAACTAGCGTGCAAATTGCAAACTAGCAACTAGTGGACTAATCCCAAATTGGCAACTGGCGCATTGTTTGCTGGCTGACAACAAGCGCTCTAATCGCCAGCTGGCAACTAGCGTGCAAATTGCAAACTAGCAACTAGTGGACTAATCCCAAATTGGCAACTGGCGCATTGTTTGCTAGCTGACAACAAGCGCTCTAATCGCCAGCTGGCAACTAGCGTGCAAATTGCAAACTAGCAACTGTGGACTAATCCCAAATTGGCAACTGGCGCATTGTTTGCTAGCTGACAACAAGCACTCTAATCGCCAGCTGGCAACTAGCGTGCAAATTGCAAACTAGCAAGTGTGGACTAATCCCAAATTGACAACTGGCGCATTGTTTGCTAGCTGACAACAAGCGCTCTAATCGCCAGCTGGCAACTAGCGTGCAAATTGCAAACTAGCAACTAGTGGACTAATCCCAAATTGGCAACTGGCGCATTGTTTGCTAGCTGACAACAAGCGCTCTAATCGCCAGCTGGCAACTAGCGTGCAAATTGCAAACTAGCAACTGTGGACTAATCCCAAATTGGCAACTGGCGCATTGTTTGCTAGCTGACAACAAGCGCTCTAATCGCCAGCTGGCAACTAGCGTGCAAATTGCAAACTAGCAACTAGTGGACTAATCCCAAATTGGCAACTGGCGCATTGTTTGCTAGCTGACAACAAGCGCTCTAATCGTCAGCTGGCAACTAGCGTGCAAATTGCAAACTAGCAACTGTGGACTAATCCCAAATTGGCAACTGGCGCATTGTTTGCTAGCTGACAACAAGCGCTCTAATCGCCAGCTGGCAACTAGCGTGCAAATTGCAAACTAGCAACTAGTGGACTAATCCCAAATTGGCAACTGGCGCATTGTTTGCTAGCTGACAACAAGCGCTCTAATTGCCAGCTGGCAACTAGCGTGCAAATTGCAAACTAGCAACTAGTGGACTAATCCCAAATTGACAACTGGCGCATTGTTTGCTAGCTGACAACAAGCGCTCTAATCGCCACCTGGCAACTAGCGTGCAAATTGCAAACTAGCAACTAGTGGACTAATCCCAAATTGGCAACTGGCGCATTGTTTGCTGGCTGACAACAAGCGCTCTAATCGCCAGCTGGCAACTAGCGTGCAAATTGCAAACTAGCAACTAGTGGACTAATCCCAAATTGGCAACTGGCGCATTGTTTGCTAGCTGACAACAAGCGCTCTAATCGCCAGCTGGCAACTAGCGTGCAAATTGCAAACTAGCAACTAGTGGACTAATCCCAAATTGGCAACTGGCGCATTGTTTGCTAGCTGACAACAAGCGCTCTAATCGCCAGCTGGCAACTAGCGTGCAAATTGCAAACTAGCAACTAGTGGACTAATCCCAAATTGGCAACTGGCGCATTGTTTGCTAGCTGACAACAAGCGCTCTAATCGCCAGCTGGCAACTAGCTTTCAAATTGCAAACTAGCAACTAGTGGACTAATCCCAAATTGGCAACTGGCGCATTGTTTGCTAGCTGACAACAAGCGCTCTAATCGCCAGCTGGCAACTAGCGTATAAATTGCAAACTAGCAACTGTGGACTAATCCCAAATTGGCAACTGGCGCATTGTTTGCTAGCTGACAACAAGCACTCTAATCGCCAGCTGGCAACTAGCGTGCAAATTGCAAACTAGCAACTAGTGGACTAATCCCAAATTGGCAACTGGCGCATTGTTTGCTAGCTGACAACAAGCGCTCTAATCGCCAGCTGGCAACTAGCGTGCAAATTGCAAACTAGCAACTAGTGGACTAATCCCAAATTGGCAACTGGCGCATTGTTTGCTAGCTGACAACAAGCGCTCTAATTGCCAGCTGGCAACTAGCGTGCAAATTGCAAACTAGCAACTAGTGGACTAATCCCAAATTGACAACTGGCGCATTGTTTGCTAGCTGACAACAAGCGCTCTAATCGCCACCTGGCAACTAGCGTGCAAATTGCAAACTAGCAACTAGTGGACTAATCCCAAATTGGCAACTGGCGCATTGTTTGCTGGCTGACAACAAGCGCTCTAATCGCCAGCTGGCAACTAGCGTGCAAATTGCAAACTAGCAACTAGTGGACTAATCCCAAATTGGCAACTGGCGCATTGTTTGCTAGCTGACAACAAGCGCTCTAATCGCCAGCTGGCAACTAGCGTGCAAATTGCAAACTAGCAACTAGTGGACTAATCCCAAATTGGCAACTGGCGCATTGTTTGCTAGCTGACAACAAGCGCTCTAATCGCCAGCTGGCAACTAGCGTGCAAATTGCAAACTAGCAACTAGTGGACTAATCCCAAATTGGCAACTGGCGCATTGTTTGCTAGCTGACAACAAGCGCTCTAATCGCCAGCTGGCAACTAGCTTTCAAATTGCAAACTAGCAACTAGTGGACTAATCCCAAATTGGCAACTGGCGCATTGTTTGCTAGCTGACAACAAGCGCTCTAATCGCCAGCTGGCAACTAGCGTGCAAATTGCAAACTAGCAACTGTGGACTAATCCCAAATTGACAACTGGCGCATTGTTTGATAGCTGACAACAAGCGCTCTAATCGCCAGCTGGCAACTAGCGTGCAAATTGCAAACTAGCAACTGTGGACTAATCCCAAATTGACAACTGGCGCATTGTTTGCTAGCTGACAACAAGCGCTCTAATCGCCAGCTGGCAACTAGCGTGCAAATTGCAAACTAGCAACTAGTGGACTAATCCCAAATTGGCAACTGGCGCATTGTTTGCTAGCTGACAACAAGCGCTCTAATCGCCAGCTGGCAACTAGCGTGCAAATTGCAAACTAGCAACTTGTGGACTAATCCCAAATTGGCAACTGGCGCATTGTTTGCTAGCTGACAACAAGCGCTCTAATCGCCAGCTGGGAACTAGCGTGCAAATTGCAAACTAGCAACTTGTGGACTAATCCCAAATTGGCAACTGGCGCATTGTTTGCTAGCTGACAACAAGCGCTCTAATCGCCAGCTGGCAACTAGCGTGCAAATTGCAAACTAGCAACTAGTGGACTAATCCCAAATTGGCAACTGGCGCATTGTTTGCTAGCTGACAACAAGCGCTCTAATCGCCAGCTGGCAACTAGCGTGCAAATTGCAAACTAGCAACTGTGGACTAATCCCAAATTGGCAACTGGCGCATTGTTTGCTAGCTGACAACAAGCGCTCTAATCGCCAGCTGGCAACTAGCGTGCAAATTGCAAACTAGCAACTAGTGGACTAATCCCAAATTGGCAACTGGCGCATTGTTTGCTAGCTGACAACAAGCGCTCTAATCGCCAGCTGGCAACTAGCGTGCAAATTGCAAACTAGCAACTAGTGGACTAATCCCAAGATGGCAACTGGCGCATTGTTTGCTAGCTGACAACAAGCGCTCTAATCGCCAGCTGGCAACTAGCGTGCAAATTGCAAACTAGCAACTAGTGGACTTATCCCAAATTGGCAACTGGCGCATTGTTTGCCAGCTGACAACAAGCGCTCTAATCGCCAGCTGGCAACTAGCGTGCAAATTGCAAACTAGCAACTGTGGACTAATCCCAAATTGGCAACTGGCGTATTGTTTGCTAGCTGACAACAAGCGCTCTAATCGCCAGCTGGCAACTAGCGTGCAAATTCCAAACTAGCAACTAGTGGACTAATCCCAAATTGGCAACTGGCGCATTGTTTGCTAGCTGACAACAAGCGCTCTAATCGCCAGCTGGCAACTAGCGTGCAAATTGCAAACTAGCAACTGTGGACTAATCCCAAATTGGCAACTGGCGCATTGTTTGCTAGCTGACAACAAGCGCTCTAATCGCCAGCTGGCAACTAGCGTGCAAATTGCAAACTAGCAACTAGTGGACTAATCCCAAATTGACAACTGGCGCATTGTTTGCTAGCTGACAACAAGCGCTCTAATCGCCAGCTGGCAACTAGCGTGCAAATTGCAAACTAGCAACTAGTGGACTAATCCCAAATTGGCAACTGGCGCATTGTTTGCTAGCTGACAACAAGCGCTCTAATTGCCAGCTGGCAACTAGCGTGCAAATTGCAAACTAGCAACTGTGGACTAATCCCAAATTGGCAACTGGCGCATTGTTTGCTAGCTGACAACAAGCGCTCCAATCGCCAGCTGGCAACTAGCGTGCAAATTGCAAACTAGCAACTAGTGGACTAATCCCAAATTGGCAACTGGCGCATTGTTTGCTAGCTGACAACAAGCGCTCTAATCGCCAGCTGGCAACTAGCGTGCAAATTGCAAACTAGCAACTAGTGGACTAATCCCAAATTGGCAACTGGCGCATTGTTTGCTAGCTGACAACAAGGGCTCTAATCGCCAGCTGGCAACTAGCGTGCAAATTGCAAACTAGCAACTGTGGACTAATCCCAAATTGGCAACTGGCGCATTGTTTGCTAGCTGACAACAAGCGCTCTAATCGCCAGCTGGCAACTAGCGTGCAAATTGCAAACTAGCAACTGTGGACTAATCCCAAATTGGCAACTGGCGCATTGTTTGCTAGCTGACAACAAGCGCTCTAATCGCCAGCTGGCAACTAGCGTGCAAATTGCAAACTAGCAACTAGTGGACTAATCCCAAATTGGCAACTGGCGCATTGTTTGCTAGCTGACAACAAGGGCTCTAATCGCCAGCTGGCAACTAGCGTGCAAATTGCAAACTAGCAACTGTGGACTAATCCCAAATTGGCAACTGGCGCATTGTTTGCTAGCTGACAACAAGGGCTCTAATCGCCAGCTGGCAAATAGTGTTCAAATTGCAAGCTAGCAACTAGGGGACTGATCACAAGCTGGCAACTGGTGCATTAATCGCTGACAACTAGCGCTCTAATCGCCATCTAGCAACTCACGTGCAAATCGCAGCTAACAACTAGTGGACTAATTAAAAGGTGGCAATTGGTGCATTAGGGCTTCACGGTGGCAGAGGGGTTAGTGCGTCTGCCTCACAATACGAAGGTCCTGCAGTCCTGGGTTCAAATCCAGGCTCGGGATCTTTCTGTGTGGAGTTTGCATGTTCTCCCCGTGACTGCGTGGGTTCCCTCCGGGTACTCCGGCTTCCTCCCACTTCCAAAGACATGCACCTGGGGATAGGTTGATTGGCAACACTAAATGGGCCCTAGTGTGTGAATGTGAGTGTGAATGTTGTCTGTCTATCTGTGTTGGCCCTGCGATGAGGTGGCGACTTGTCCAGGGTGTACACCGCCTTCCGCCCGATTGTAGCTGAGATAGGCGCCAGCACCCCCCGCGTCCCCAAAAGGGAATAAGCGGTAGAAAATGGATGGATGGATGGCAATTGGTGCATTAATCACTGACAACTTGCGCTCTAATCGCCAGCCGGCAACTAGCGTGCAAATTGCAAACTAGCAACTAGTGGACTAATCCCAAATTGGCAACTGGCGCATTGTTTGCTAGCTGACAACAAGCGCTCTAATCGCCAGCTGGCAACTAGCGTGCAAATTGCAAACTAGCAACTAGTGGACTAATCCCAAATTGGCAACTGGCGCATTGTTTGCTAGCTGAGAACAAGCGCTCTAATCGCCAGCTGGCAACTAGCGTGCAAATTGCAAACTAGCAACTAGTGGACTAATCCCAAATTGGCAACTGGCGCATTGTTTGCTAGCTGAGAACAAGCGCTCTAATCGCCAGCTGGCAACTAGCGTGCAAATTGCAAACTAGCAACTAGTGGACTAATCCCAAATTGGCAACTGGCGCATTGTTTGCTAGCTGACAACAAGGGCTCTAATCGCCAGCTGGCAACTAGCGTGCAAATTGCAAACTAGCAACTGTGGACTAATCCCAAATTGGCAACTGGCGCATTGTTTGCTAGCTGACAACAAGCGCTCTAATCGCCAGCTGGCAACTAGCGTGCAAATTGCAAACTAGCAACTAGTGGACTAATCCCAAATTGGCAACTGGCGCATTGTTTGCTAGCTGACAACAAGGGCTCTAATCGCCAGCTGGCAACTAGCGTGCAAATTGCAAACTAGCAACTGTGGACTAATCCCAAATTGGCAACTGGCGCATTGTTTGCTAGCTGACAACAAGGGCTCTAATCGCCAGCTGGCAACTAGCGTGCAAATTGCAAACTAGCAACTGTGGACTAATCCCAAATTGGCAACTGGCGCATTGTTTGCTAGCTGACAACAAGGGCTCTAATCGCCAGCTGGCAACTAGCGTGCAAATTGCAAACTAGCAACTGTGGACTAATCCCAAATTGGCAACTGGCGCATTGTTTGTTAGCTGACAACAAGCGCTCTAATCGCCAGCTGGCAACTAGCGTGCAAATTGCAAACTAGCAACTAGTGGACTAATCCCAAATTGGCAACTGGCGCATTGTTTGCTAGCTGACAACAAGGGCTCTAATCGCCAGCTGGCAACTAGCGTGCAAATTGCAAACTAGCAACTGTGGACTAATCCCAAATTGGCAACTGGCGCATTGTTTGTTAGCTGACAACAAGCGCTCTAATCGCCAGCTGGCAACTAGCGTGCAAATTGCAAACTAGCAACTGTGGACTAATCCCAAATTGGCAACTGGCGCATTGTTTGCTAGCTGACAACAAGGGCTCTAATCGCCAGCTGGCAACTAGCGTGCAAATTGCAAACTAGCAACTAGTGGACTAATCCCAAATTGGCAACTGGCGCATTGTTTGCTAGCTGACAACAAGCGCTCTAATCGCCAGCTGGCAACTAGCGTGCAAATTGCAAACTAGCAACTGTGGACTAATCCCAAATTGGCAACTGGCGCATTGTTTGCTAGCTGACAACAAGCGCTCTAATCGCCAGCTGGCAACTAGCGTGCAAATTGCAAACTAGCAACTGTGGACTAATCCCAAATTGACAACTCGCGCATTGTTTGCTAGCTGACAACAAGCGGTCTAATCGCCAGCTGGCAACTAGCGTGCAAATTGCAAACTAGCAACTAGTGGACTAATCCCAAATTGGCAACTGGCGCATTGTTTGCTAGCTGACAACAAGCGCTCTAATCGCCAGCTGGCAACTAGCGTGCAAATTGCAAACTAGCAACTAGTGGACTAATCCCAAATTGGCAACTGGCGCATTGTTTGCTAGCTGACAACAAGCGCTCTAATCGCCAGCTGGCAACTAGCGTGCAAATTGCAAACTAGCAACTAGTGGACTAATCCCAAATTGGCAACTGGCGCATTGTTTGCTAGCTGAAAACAAGCGCTCTAATCGCCAGCTGGCAACTAGCGTGCAAATTGCAAACTAGCAACTAGTGGACTAATCCCAAATTGGCAACTGGCGCATTGTTTGCTAGCTGACAACAAGCGCTCTAATCGCCAGCTGGCAACTAGCGTGCAAATTGCAAACTAGCAACTAGTGGACTAATCCCAAATTGGCAACTGGCGCATTGTTTGCTAGCTGACAACAAGCGCTCTAATCGCCAGCTGGCAACTAGCGTGCAAATTGCAAACTAGCAACTAGTGGACTAATCCCAAATTGGCAACTGGCGCATTGTTTGCTAGCTGACAACAAGCGCTCTAATCACCAGCTGGCAACTAGCGTGCAAATTGCAAACTAGCAACTAGTGGACTAATCCCAAATTGGCAACTGGCGCATTGTTTGCTAGCTGACAACAAGCGCTCTAATCGCCAGCTGGCAACTAGCGTGCAAATTGCAAACTAGCAACTAGTGGACTAATCCCAAATTGGCAACTGGCGCATTGTTTGCTAGCTGACAACAAGCGCTCTAATCGCCAGCTGGCAACTAGCGTGCAAATTGCAAACTAGCAACTAGTGGACTAATCCCAAATTGGCAACTGGCGCATTGTTTGCTAGCTGACAACAAGCGCTCTAATCACCAGCTGGCAACTAGCGTGCAAATTGCAAACTAGCAACTAGTGGACTAATCCCAAATTGGCAACTGGCGCATTGTTTGCTAGCTGACAACAAGCGCTCTAATCGCCAGCTGGCAACTAGCGTGCAAATTGCAAACTAGCAACTAGTGGACTAATCCCAAATTGGCAACTGGCGCATTGTTTGCTAGCTGACAACAAGCGCTCTAATCGCCAGCTGGCAACTAGCGTGCAAATTGCAAACTAGCAACTAGTGGACTAATCCCAAATTGGCAACTGGCGCATTGTTTGCTAGCTGACAACAAGCGCTCTAATCACCAGCTGGCAACTAGCGTGCAAATTGCAAACTAGCAACTAGTGGACTAATCCCAAATTGGCAACTGGCGCATTGTTTGCTAGCTGACAACAAGCGCTCTAATCACCAGCTGGCAACTAGCGTGCAAATTGCAAACTAGCAACTAGTGGACTAATCCCAAATTGGCAACTGGCGCATTGTTTGCTAGCTGACAACAAGCGCTCTAATCGCCAGCTGGCAACTAGCGTGCAAATTGCAAACTAGCAACTAGTGGACTAATCCCAAATTGGCAACTGGCGCATTGTTTGCTAGCTGACAACAAGCGCTCTAATCGCCAGCTGGCAACTAGCGTGCAAATTGCAAACTAGCAACTAGTGGACTAATCCCAAATTGACAACTGGCGCATTGTTTGCTAGCTGACAACAAGCGCTCTAATCGCCAGCTGGCAACTAGCGTGCAAATTGCAAACTAGCAACTGTGGACTAATCCCAAATTGACAACTGGCGCATTGTTTGCTAGCTGACAACAAGCGGTCTATTCGCCAGCTGGCAACTAGCGTGCAAATTCCAAACTAGCAACTGTGGACTAATCCCAAATTGACAACTGGCGCATTGTTTGCTAGCTGACAACAAGCGCTCTAATCGCCAGCTGGCAACTAGCGTGCAAATTGCAAACTAGCAACTAGTGGACTAATCCCAAATTGACAACTGGCGCATTGTTTGCTAGCTGACAACAAGCGCTCTAATCGCCAGCTGGCAACTAGCGTGCAAATTGCAAACTAGCAACTAGTGGACTAATCCCAAATTGGCAACTGGCGCATTGTTTGCTAGCCGACAACAAGCGCTCTAATCGCCAGCTGGCAACTAGCGTGCAAATTGCAAACTAGCAACTGTGGACTAATCCCAAATTGGCAACTGGCGCATTGTTTGCTAGCCGACAACAAGCGCTCTAATCGCCAGCTGGCAACTAGCGTGCAAATTGCAAACTAGCAACTAGTGGACTAATCCCAAATTGGCAACTGGCGCATTGTTTGCTAGCTGACAACAAGCGCTCTAATCGCCAGCTGGCAACTAGTGTGCAAATTGCAAACTAGCAACTAGTGGACTAATCCCAAATTGGCAACTGGCGCATTGTTTGCTAGCTGACAACAAGCGCTCTAATCGCCAGCTGGCAACTAGCGTGCAAATTGCAAACTAGCAACTGTGGACTAATCCCAAATTGGCAACTGGCGCATTGTTTGCTAACTGACAACAAGCGCTCTAATCGCCAGCTGGCAACTAGCGTGCAAATTGCAAACTAGCAACTGTGGACTAATCCCAAATTGGCAACTGGCGCATTGTTTGCTAGCTGACAACAAGCGCTCTAATCACCAGCTGGCAACTAGCGTGCAAATTGCAAACTAGCAACTAGTGGACTAATCCCAAATTGGCAACTGGCGCATTGTTTGCTAGCTGACAACAAGCGCTCTAATCACCAGCTGGCAACTAGCGTGCAAATTGCAAACTAGCAACTAGTGGACTAATCCCAAATTGGCAACTGGCGCATTGTTTGCTAGCTGACAACAAGCGCTCTAATCGCCAGCTGGCAACTAGCGTGCAAATTGCAAACTAGCAACTAGTGGACTAATCCCAAATTGGCAACTGGCGCATTGTTTGCTAGCTGACAACAAGCGCTCTAATCGCCAGCTGGCAACTAGCGTGCAAATTGCAAACTAGCAACTAGTGGACTAATCCCAAATTGGCAACTGGCGCATTGTTTGCTAGCTGACAACAAGCGCTCTAATCACCAGCTGGCAACTAGCGTGCAAATTGCAAACTAGCAACTAGTGGACTAATCCCAAATTGGCAACTGGCGCATTGTTTGCTAGCTGACAACAAGCGCTCTAATCGCCAGCTGGCAACTAGCGTGCAAATTGCAAACTAGCAACTAGTGGACTAATCCCAAATTGGCAACTGGCGCATTGTTTGCTAGCTGACAACAAGCGCTCTAATCGCCAGCTGGCAACTAGCGTGCAAATTGCAAACTAGCAACTAGTGGACTAATCCCAAATTGGCAACTGGCGCATTGTTTGCTAGCTGACAACAAGCGCTCTAATCACCAGCTGGCAACTAGCGTGCAAATTGCAAACTAGCAACTAGTGGACTAATCCCAAATTGGCAACTGGCGCATTGTTTGCTAGCTGACAACAAGCGCTCTAATCACCAGCTGGCAACTAGCGTGCAAATTGCAAACTAGCAACTAGTGGACTAATCCCAAATTGGCAACTGGCGCATTGTTTGCTAGCTGACAACAAGCGCTCTAATCGCCAGCTGGCAACTAGCGTGCAAATTGCAAACTAGCAACTAGTGGACTAATCCCAAATTGGCAACTGGCGCATTGTTTGCTAGCTGACAACAAGCGCTCTAATCGCCAGCTGGCAACTAGCGTGCAAATTGCAAACTAGCAACTGTGGACTAATCCCAAATTGACAACTGGCGCATTGTTTGCTAGCTGACAACAAGCGGTCTATTCGCCAGCTGGCAACTAGCGTGCAAATTCCAAACTAGCAACTGTGGACTAATCCCAAATTGACAACTGGCGCATTGTTTGCTAGCTGACAACAAGCGCTCTAATCGCCAGCTGGCAACTAGCGTGCAAATTGCAAACTAGCAACTGTGGACTAATCCCAAATTGACAACTGGCGCATTGTTTGCTAGCTGACAACAAGCGCTCTAATCGCCAGCTGGCAACTAGCGTGCAAATTGCAAACTAGCAACTAGTGGACTAATCCCAAATTGACAACTGGCGCATTGTTTGCTAGCTGACAACAAGCGCTCTAATCGCCAGCTGGCAACTAGCGTGCAAATTGCAAACTAGCAACTAGTGGACTAATCCCAAATTGGCAACTGGCGCATTGTTTGCTAGCCGACAACAAGCGCTCTAATCGCCAGCTGGCAACTAGCGTGCAAATTGCAAACTAGCAACTGTGGACTAATCCCAAATTGGCAACTGGCGCATTGTTTGCTAGCCGACAACAAGCGCTCTAATCGCCAGCTGGCAACTAGCGTGCAAATTGCAAACTAGCAACTAGTGGACTAATCCCAAATTGGCAACTGGCGCATTGTTTGCTAGCTGACAACAAGCGCTCTAATCGCCAGCTGGCAACTAGTGTGCAAATTGCAAACTAGCAACTAGTGGACTAATCCCAAATTGGCAACTGGCGCATTGTTTGCTAGCTGACAACAAGCGCTCTAATCGCCAGCTGGCAACTAGCGTGCAAATTGCAAACTAGCAACTGTGGACTAATCCCAAATTGGCAACTGGCGCATTGTTTGCTAACTGACAACAAGCGCTCTAATCGCCAGCTGGCAACTAGCGTGCAAATTGCAAACTAGCAACTAGTGGACTAATCCCAAATTGGCAACTGGCGCATTGTTTGCTAGCTGACAACAAGTGCTCTAATCGCCAGCTGGAAACTAGCGTGCAAATTGCAAACTAGCAACTGTGGACTAATCCCAAATTGACAACTGGCGCATTGTTTGCTAGCTGACAACAAGCGCTCTAATCGCCAGCTGGCAACTAGCGTGCAAATTGCCAGCTGGCAACTAGCGTGCAAATTGCAAACTAGCAACTAGTGGACTAATCCCAAATTGGCAACTGGCGCATTGTTTGCTAGCTGACAACAAGCGCTCTAATCGCCAGCTGGCAACTAGCGTGCAAATTGCAAACTAGCAACTAGTGGACTAATCCCAAATTGGCAACTGGCGCATTGTTTGCTAGCTGACAACAAGCGCTCTAATCGCCAGCTGGCAACTAGCGTGCAAATTGCAAACTAGCAACTGTGGACTAATCCCAAATTGGCAACTGGCGCATTGTTTGCTAGCTGACAACAAGCGGTCTAATCGCCAGCTGGCAACTAGCGTGCAAATTGCAAACTAGCAACTAGTGGACTAATCCCAAATTGGCAACTGGCGCATTGTTTGCTAGCTGACAACAAGCGCTCTAATCGCCAGCTGGCAACTAGTGTGCAAATTGCAAACTAGCAACTAGTGGACTAATCCCAAATTGGCAACTGGCGCATTGTTTGCTAGCTGACAACAAGCGCTCTAATCGCCAGCTGGCAACTAGCGTGCAAATTGCAAACTAGCAACTGTGGACTAATCCCAAATTGGCAACTGGCGCATTGTTTGCTAACTGACAACAAGCGCTCTAATCGCCAGCTGGCAACTAGCGTGCAAATTGCAAACTAGCAACTAGTGGACTAATCCCAAATTGGCAACTGGCGCATTGTTTGCTAGCTGACAACAAGTGCTCTAATCGCCAGCTGGAAACTAGCGTGCAAATTGCAAACTAGCAACTGTGGACTAATCCCAAATTGACAACTGGCGCATTGTTTGCTAGCTGACAACAAGCGCTCTAATCGCCAGCTGGCAACTAGCGTGCAAATTGCCAGCTGGCAACTAGCGTGCAAATTGCAAACTAGCAACTAGTGGACTAATCCCAAATTGGCAACTGGCGCATTGTTTGCTAGCTGACAACAAGCGCTCTAATCGCCAGCTGGCAACTAGCGTGCAAATTGCAAACTAGCAACTAGTGGACTAATCCCAAATTGGCAACTGGCGCATTGTTTGCTAGCTGACAACAAGCGCTCTAATCGCCAGCTGGCAACTAGCGTGCAAATTGCAAACTAGCAACTGTGGACTAATCCCAAATTGGCAACTGGCGCATTGTTTGCTAGCTGACAACAAGCGGTCTAATCGCCAGCTGGCAACTAGCGTGCAAATTGCAAACTAGCAACTAGTGGACTAATCCCAAATTGGCAACTGGCGCATTGTTTGCTAGCTGACAACAAGCGGTCTAATCGCCAGCTGGCAACTAGCGTGCAAATTGCAAACTAGCAACTGTGGACTAATCCCAAATTGGCAACTGGCGCATTGTTTGCTAGCTGACAACAAGCGGTCTAATCGCCAGCTGGCAACTAGCGTGCAAATTGCAAACTAGCAACTGTGGACTAATCCCAAATTGGCAACTGGCGCATTGTTTGCTAGCTGACAACAAGCGCTCTAATCGCCAGCTGGCAACTAGCGTGCAAATTGCAAACTAGCAACTAGTGGACTAATCCCAAATTGGCAACTGGCGCATTGTTTGCTAGCTGACAACAAGCGCTCTAATCGCCAGCTGGCAACTAGCGTGCAAATTGCAAACTAGCAACTAGTGGACTAATCCCAAATTGGCAACTGGCGCATTGTTTGCTAGCTGACAACAAGCGCTCTAATCGCCAGCTGGCAACTAGCGTGCAAATTGCAAACTAGCAACTAGTGGACTAATCCCAAATTGGCAACTGGCGCATTGTTTGCTAGCTGACAACAAGCGCTCTAATCGCCAGCTGGCAACTAGCGTGCAAATTGCAAACTAGCAACTAGTGGACTAATCCCAAATTGGCAACTGGCGCATTGTTTGCTAGCTGACAACAAGCGCTCTAATCGCCAGCTGGCAACTAGGGTGCAAATTGCAAACTAGCAACTAGTGGACTAATCTCAAATTGGCAACTGGCGCATTGTTTGCTAGCTGACAACAAGCGCTCTAATCGCCAGCTGGCAACTAGGGTGCAAATTGCAAACTAGCAACTAATGGACTTATCCCAAATTGGCAACTGGCGCATTGTTTGCTAGCTGACAACAAGCGCTCTAATCGCCAGCTGGCAACTAGCGTGCAAATTGCAAACTAGCAACTAGTGGACTAATCCCAAATTGGCAACTGGCGCATTGTTTGCTAGCTGACAACAAGCGGTCTAATCGCCAGCTGGCAACTAGCGTGCAAATTGCAAACTAGCAACTAGTGGACTAATCCCAAATTGGCAACTGGCGCATTGTTTGCTAGCTGACAACAAGCGCTCTAATCGCCAGCTGGCAACTAGCGTGCAAATTGCAAACTAGCAACTAGTGGACTAATCCCAAATTGGCAACTGGCGCATTGTTTGCTAGCTGACAACAAGCGCTCTAATCGTCAGCTGGCAACTAGCGTGCAAATTGCAAACTAGCAACTAATGGACTAATCCCAAATTGGCAACTGGCGCATTGTTTGCTAGCTGACAACAAGCGCTCTAATCGCCAGCTGGCAACTAGGTTGCAAATTGCAAACTAGCAACTAGTGGACTAATCCCAAATTGGCAACTGGCGCATTGTTTGCTAGCTGACAACAAGCGCTCTAATCGCCAGCTGGCAACTAGGGTGCAAATTGCAAACTAGCAACTAATGGACTAATCCCAAATTGGCAACTGGCGCATTGTTTGCTAGCTGACAACAAGCGCTCTAATCGCCAGCTGGCAACTAGGGTGCAAATTGCAAACTAGCAACTAATGGACTAATCCCAAATTGGCAACTGGCGCATTGTTTGCTAGCTGACAACAAGCGCTCTAATCGCCAGCTGGCAACTAGCGTGCAAATTGCAAACTAGCAACTGTGGACTAATCCCAAATTGGCAACTGGCGCATTGTTTGCTAGCTGACAACAAGCGCTCTAATCGCCAGCTGGCAACTAGCGTGCAAATTGCAAACTAGCAACTGTGGACTAATCCCAAATTGGCAACTGGCGCATTGTTTGCTAGCTGACAACAAGCGCTCTAATCGCCAGCTGGCAACTAGCGTGCAAATTGCAAACTAGCAACTAGTGGACTAATCCCAAATTGGCAACTGGCGCATTGTTTGCTAGCTGACAACAAGCGCTCTAATCGCCAGCTGGCAACTAGCGTGCAAATTGCAAACTAGCAACTGTGGACTAATCCCAAATTGGCAACTGGCGCATTGTTTGCTAGCTGACAACAAGCGGTCTAATCGCTAGCTGGCAACTAGCGTGCAAATTGCAAACTAGCAACTAGTGGACTAATCCCAAATTGGCAACTGGCGCATTGTTTGCTAGCTGACAACAAGCGGTCTAATCGCCAGCTGGCAACTAGCGTGCAAATTGCAAACTAGCAACTGTTGACTAATCCCAAATTGGCAACTGGCGCATTGTTTGCCAGCTGACAACAAGCGCTCTAATCGCCAGCTGGCAACTAGCGTGCAAATTGCAAACTAGCAACTGGTGGACTAATCCCAAATTGGCAACTGGCGCATTGTTTGCTAGCTGACAACAAGCGGTCTAATCGCCAGCTGGCAACTAGCGTGCAAATTGCAAACTAGCAACTAGTGGACTAATCCCAAATTGGCAACTGGCGCATTGTTTGCTAGCTGACAACAAGCGCTCTAATCGCCAGCTGGCAACTAGCGTGCAAATTGCAAACTAGCAACTAGTGGACTACTCCCAAATTGGCAACTGGCGCATTGTTTGCTAGCTGACAACAAGCGCTCTAATCGCCAGCTGGCAACTAGCATGCAAATTGCAAACTAGCAACTAGTGGACTAATCCCAAATTGGCAACTGGCGCATTGTTTGCTAGCTGACAACAAGCGCTCTAATCGCCAGCTGGCAACCAGCGTGCAAATTGCAAACTAGCAACTGTGGACTAATCCCAAATTGACAACTGGCGCATTGTTTGCTAGCTGACAACAAGCGCTCTAATCGCCAGCTGGCAACTAGCGTGCAAATTGCAAACTAGCAACTTGTGGACTAATCCCAAATTGGCAACTGGCGCATTGTTTGCTAGCTGACAACAAGCGCTCTAATCGCCAGCTGGCAACTAGCGTGCAAATCGGTAGCTAGCAACTAGTGCACTAATCACAAGCTGGCAACTGTCGCATTAATAGCTAGCTGACTTCTGGAGCTCTAATCGCTAGCTATCTTTAATGCTAAAATAAATATATATACTATATATTTATAAGAGTGGCCGTGCGCAACCCGGGGGTCCCTGGTTCAAATCCCACCCAGTACCAACTTCGTCACGTCCGTTGTGTCCTGAGCAAGACACTTCACCCTTGCTCCTGATGGGTGCTGGTTAGCGCCTTGCATGGCAGCTCCCTCCATCAGTGTGTGAATGTGTGTGTGAATGGGTAAATGTGGAAGTAGTGTCAAAGCGCTTTGAGTACCTTGAAGGTAGAAAAGCGCTATACAAGTACAACCCATTTATTTATTTATTTATAAGTGAAGTGAATTATATTTATATAGCGCTTTTTCTCTAGTGACTCAAAGCGCTTTAAATAGTGAAACCCAATATCTAAGTTACATTTAAACCAGTGTGGGTGGCACTGGGAGCAGGTGGGTAAAGTGTCTTGCCCAAGGACACAACGGCAGTGACTAGGATGGCAGAAGCGGGAATCGAACCTGCAACCCTCAAGTTGCTGGCACGGCCACTCTACCAACCGAGCTAAACCGCCCCACATATAAGTATGTATTCATGTTAAATGCTATCATTTATTCACATTCAACAGCGTGAAAGTGTGTTGGCTCATAATTCATGTGTATTTAGATACTTTTAAACTTGTGGTAAAAATTACGGGATGAAATAAATAAATATATATATTTTTAAAAAATCTACCAGAAATGTCACGGCCCCCTGCGGGGTTTAAAGTCAAACCTGCTTAAAATTTGAGTCTAGTCAACAGTAGCCAGCTTATTTCCAAGATCCCAGCATTCTTCTTTTAAAGATCCAGAGGAATGGCTTATCTTAATGCCTGACCCTGCACAACACATGACGACGTAATGCTTTAACACTGCTCATTGTTATACTGCAGATGCAAACAAACAAAAATACTGCACACACTTTCAATGTGCAAAACAAAAACAACAAAAATGGAGCAGTGACACAGCACTAAAATTGCCATCGTTATTTGTTTCCCACTCTCTCGCTTGCTGAATAATGCATGAGCTTGTATGAAAACCAGTAGAGTCAGAGGGAGGTCTTACCTAAGTGATGGCAACAGCAGCAAGGAGTGACGAGAGCCTTTGAGCAATTCCAGCCTCGCTTGATGAAAGTTATTTGCACACATGTGATGCCAGGAGGACGCGGCCCACAAACTTTTCCTGCCCCCCTATGGTCATCTCTGGATGCCAAGTGTGCATCCATGGGTTAGTACCTTAGAACTGCAACAAAAGAAGGGCATACAAATATTACAAGTGTTGAAGCACAAAAAAGTACTAAAAACTATGTCCATCCATCCATCCATTTTCTACCGCTTATTCCCTTTCGGGGTCGCGGGGGGCGCTGGCGCCTATCTCAGCTACAATCGGGCGGAAGGCGGGGTACACCCTGGACAAGTCGCCACCTTATCGCAGGGCTAAAAACTATGTCTTCAACTGAAAAAAAAAGAGAAGCAAACACATAATATTAAACATGATTTGCATATTTTTTGATTCAAAACCAAATAAATGTGCACAGATTCCAACAGCTGATTAACGCCATCTTGTGGTCAAAAGCATTAATACCTGAGACTCTATGGCAGGGGTCGGGAACCTTTTTGGCTGAGAGAGCCAGGAAAGCCAAATATTTCAAAATGTAAGAGCCATATAACATTTTTTAACACTGAATACAACTAAATTTGTGCATTTTTAAGTATGACCAACATTTGTAGAGTGTAATAAGTCTCTTATTCTTTTTAACAACATTGTTATTATAAAAGTTAACCATCCATCCATCCATCCATTTTCTGCCGCTTATTCCCGTTCGGGGTCGCGGGGGGCGCTGGCGCCTATCTCAGCTGCAATCGGGCGGAAGGCGGGATACACCCTGGACAAGTCACCACCTCATCACAGGGCCAACACAGATAGACAGACAACATTCACACTCACATTCACACACTAGGGCCAATTTAGTGTTGCCAATCAACCTATCCCCAGGTGCATGTCTTTGGAGGTGGGAGGAAGCCGGAGTACCCGGAGGGAACCCACGCATTCACGGGGAGAACATGCAAACTCCACACAGAAAGATCCCGAGCCTGGATTTGAACCCAGGACTGCAGGACCTTCGTATTGTGAGGCAGACGCACTAACCCCTCTGCCACCGTGAAGCCCCAAAAGTTAACCAATAATACATATAATTCTTCTTACCATTAATGCGACATCTTGAACAGGTGCGGTAGAAAACGGATGGTTGGATTAAAATGCATGAGAATGTTTTATCATTTGAACGTTATTTTTAACAGCGGAATTATTAATTATCAATCAATCAATCAATGTTTATTTATATAGCCCCAAATCACAAATGTCTCAAAGGACTGCACAAATCATTACGACTACGACATCCTCGGAAGAACCCACAAAAGGGCAAGGAAAACTCACACCCAGTGGGAAGGGAGAATTCACATCCAGTGGGACGCCAGTGACAATGCTGACTATGAGAAACCTTGGAGAGGACCTCAGATGTGGGCAACCGCCCCTCTCTAGGGGACCGAAAGCAATGGATGTCGAGCGGGTCTAACATGATACTGTGAAAGTACTTATCGTGTTATGCAATGTCAGCTAAGATTTATCTGAGAGCCATATGCAGTCATCTGGCTCTAGAGCCATATGCAGTCATCTGGCTCTAGAGCCATAGGTTCCCTACCCCTGGTTTAAGCATTAGACATCTTTTTACCTGCACACTGCCTCCCGCTGTTTCCCACATCTACAAAGCAATTAGCTACCGACTGCCACCTACTGATATGGAAGAGTATTACACGGTTACTCGGCATAGCTCGGTTGGTAGAGCGGCCGTGCTAGCAACCTGAGGGTTCCAGGTTCGATTCCCGCTTCCGCCATCCTAGTCACTGCCGTTGTGTCCTTGGGCAAGACACTTTACACACCTGCCCCCAGTGCCACCCACACTGGTTTAAACGTAACTTAGATATTGGGTGGCACTTTGTAAAGCGCTTTGAGTCACTAGAGAAAAGCGCTATATAAATATAATTATCTGAGAGCCATATGTAGTCATCAAAAGAGCCACATCTGGCTCTAGAGCCATAGGTTCCCTACCCCTGCTCTATGGGGTTAGGTTTTAATACACTGTCCGGGGTATTCTGATACAACATTTTCACTTTTGATACCGATATTGGCTGATACAAATATTGATCCAATACGATATCAGCAGCAATCATACACACTTATCATATTGTAGCGTGAAAAGTGAAGTGAAATTAGTCACACAGAACAATGGTAGGCATGAAAAACACTAACCTATTTACTGTTAACAGTCTAGAATGGACTGCTGTCTTTAAGTTGAAGTGGAGTGATATATATATATATTTTTTTTTTTGCCGACACCTTGTTATAGAATATGTAATGGTGGCGTGTTAGTCAACAAACTTGCATGGATTTGATTTTTAGACCATTTTCAAGCCGCTTTTTGACCGTCTTATTTTCATGCCCAAGTCCTCCTCCAGACTAAGCAGATCCTTGACTGGGTCTACTCCTCGTCAGCCATGTTGTAGTTTACAGCGCTTCCATATCGAGTCTACTGACGGGTCTAAGTTTGAACTAAAGTATACGCTGCTTTGTATTAGAAAGGGCAACAGTGGAGGATTCATGTGCATGTACGAGCCAGTCTGCCCCGCAAGAGGAAAGAGGAAAAAGAAGGAACTTATTGACGACAACTACATTCAGGTAAACCTCTTCCATATGTGGAGATAACCTCGGACATATCAAAAGGCAAAATATGTCACTTAAGTCTCCATATTCCAAATGGCTCGTTTTGAAGAGGGCAATACTGTATTGTTTTTTATACAAACCCCGTTTCCATATGAGTTGGGAAATTGTGTTAGACGTAAATATAAATGGAATACAATGATTTGCAAATCATTTTCAACCCATATTCAGTTGAATATGCTACAAAGACAACATATTTAATTTCAAAGTGATAAACAATTTTTTTTGCAAATAATCATTAACTTTAGAATTTGATGCCAGCAACACGTGACAAAGAAGTTGGGAAAGGTGGCAATAAATACTGATAAAGTTGCGGAATGCTCATCAAACACTTATATGGAACATCCCACAGGTGTGCAGGCTAATTGGGAACATTTGGTTGCCATGATTGGGTATAAAAGCAGCTTCCATGAAATGCTAAGTAATTCACAAACAAGGATGGGGCGAGGGTCACCACTTTGTAAGCAAATTGTCGAACAGTTTTAGAAAAACATTTCTCAACGAGCTATTGCAAGGAATTTAGGGATTTTACCATCTACGGTCCGTAAAATCATCAAAATGTTCAAAGAATCTGGAGAAATCACTGCACGTAAGCGATATTACGGACTTTTGATCCCTCAGGTGGTACTGCATCAAAAAACGACATCAG